>NC_068444.1:46321508-46621508 GCF_023373465.1 Oncorhynchus keta
CATCTTGTTGTTAAGTATTTTAGTCTGTTTCTATGATAATCCATGCTATATAAGGCTCCTCTCTATAAGTGTTAAAACAGCCCTCCAGTTTGATTTGGACCCCCCTCCTCCTCCTCTCCATGGTACAGTACCAGCTTCTATGGTACCAGGGCCAGGCTTCAAAAGCTGCCAGGCCCTCCACCCTTCTTCGTTGGTGGTGATGTAGCCTACTGTATGATCTTCATATGTTTTTCTAGCTTGCATTTAGTGGTCGTTTTCTCTAGGAATTATCACCTCAGTGTTGTGGCTTTTGACCCTTTGTGACTAGCAGCTTTGTTGATCCAGTGATTCATTGTCACTGTTATTGTTGACTCTGTGTGACTGTGTTGGACTCCTCCTCTGTCTCAGGGCTCAAGGGCATGTTGAGACGTCTCACCAGGCCAGAGCAGAGGCGTCTAGGTGGGGCAGGCAGGGCCTGAAGGAGGGGTGGACAGACCGTGAGAACCAAAGCGAGCGACATGGGCCAGTGTGTCACCAAGTGTAAGAACCCATCGTCCTCGCTCGGGAGCAAGAGTGGCGACAAGGAGCCTGGGTCCAAGTCCCACCACAAGAAATGCGGGGGCACGGGAGGCAGTGGGGGAGGAGGACACAAGGAGGAGCCCAGCTCCCTGAGCAGCAAGGCCTCCAGTGAGCTCATGTTCAATGGCACCAAGAATGCCTTGGAGGTCACCGTGGAGACCACGATGATCCCCACATCGGCCATGATGGGGGACCTGAGGAATGAGGAGCACTCGGTGACAGATAGGGAGGGGCCGTCCTTGCTGCGCATCGAGGAGCTTTTCTGCTGCTACAAGGACCCGCAAGAGGAGTCTATCTTGGAGGAGGGCATGGAGAGGTTCTGCAACGACCTGTACGTGGACCCCGCCGAGTTCCGTGTGCTGGTCCTCGCTTGGAAGTTTCAGGCTGCCACCATGTGCAAGTTTACAAGGTGAGAGATGGGTTGTGAATGGGAAGGGGTAGGCATAAGACTAAGAAAACGCTACATCAATGTGTTGTTGCTGATATTCAGAGAATATCTTCTGAGAAGATTCCTCGAGTCAAGTATTGGTCCAAAAGAGACCATATTAGCTCATAATGTCTTATGCTAAACTCTGATCAAATTCAAAAATGTCTACAGCTGCCATGCACTGTCTGTTTTAGGCTAGTTTCCTGTTACTGTGCAGTGTTTCAATTAACATTGTTCTGGCTGGCCACCCCACTCGTTTCTGTAGCTCACACTTTATAGTTATAGGGCACAAATAGAATCAGTCTCTGGAGATGACACTGTACTCTGTAATAAGTGGCTGAGATGAGTATGGAGTGGACAGTGTGTCTTTCTGAGGGTCTATTCCTCAGATGATTTTGTCTCATCAATTGTCATGTAATGTCTGAAAATTGGACCTATTACGATCATTTTACATGAAACAAAATGTTCCCATCTGAGCTACCTAGCTACCTAAACTTTGAAAGTTTTACTGTTGCTTTGCTGTTCAGACCAGGTCTGATTTAATGTCTGCAGTATAAAATGGGGTGGGGGGGAAAAAAGGCATATCAGAGGACATATCTGGCCAGGGTGTCATGTGCTGAAGCGACAGAAGCACAATATGGCAGGGTGACAGGATGTGGTGAAGTTTATCTCAGGGGCATCTTGCCCTTTCTCTCCCTGTGCTGTAAAGTGTCTGGGCCTGCTACACGTTATCATACTGACAAAGAGTTGAGAGACCAAGACGGCACGGTTATTTCCTTGCTTACTTTTCCTGACTTGTTTATGTTGAGGCCTAGATGATGTGATTTTATCAGTTTGATGGTAAGAGTTTCTCAACTGAGCTTATTGGCTTGAAATTGCCCCAGGTTGTCACGGACAGGTTTTTCTCCATAAGGCTTATTTAAGGCTTATTGCCTGGTTCAAAGGTTGACATTATGTTGCAGCAAGGTTAAAGTTTTGTGTTTTTATATTAGTTTTATTTCTATTAAATTTAGTTTGTTAGTATTCAGACCTGATTTGCTAGTTTTATTTCACAAAAATATTTATATTTAGTTTTTTTTATATTATTTAGTTGCAGTTATAGTTTTAGTGTTTGATAGAAATCAGGTGTGGAGGCTCGGAACCATTTGTCAGAGTTGTTTGTTATTGTGTTTTTTGGAACGTTACCACATAGTGCCATGGCTTCATGGAACTCTATTCCACATCAGGTAACTGATGCAAGCAGTGGGAAATTAGGATAAACGGATAAAAAATACTCCTTATAGAACAGCGAGGACTGTGAAGAGACCGACACACACACATACACCTGATAAGACACACACTCTACACACACGTACACATGGATTTTGTATTCTAGATATGTGGTAGTAGGGTAGTGGCCTGAGGGTATATAACTGCCTTTATGTTGCTAGACCCCAGGAAAGGCAGCAGCTAATTGGGATCTTTTAATAAATACAAATACCACAGAGAAGGCAGTAATATTAAAGGTGATCGGTTAGGTTGAAATTATAAAGTAAATCTCAATGTGACTTGGATTCAAAAGGAATAGCGCCAAGACTGGTGCAAAAACATATGGTGGAAGCAAACTCTCCCCATGCTTACACCAATCCAATGCTTTTTAACTTTGGTAGTACATGTAAGAAGAATCAAGTTAGCTACATTTTTTCCCCACCCTGTTAGCAAGTGATAGTGACGCACTAAGTAGACCTATTTGAAACAACACCATCTTCTGGCAGCATTTACCAGCCAGATTCTGTAGCTTGAATCTCTTGAAAACCCTGTTAGATTTTTTTGCCAAAGTTTACAATAAAACCAAACAAAAAGTTTACAATAAAACTGAACAATTCATGATGATTTGATTTAGTTTAAATCAAATATAGTTTCAGTGTTGTTAATTATTTGTCTAAATAGTTTTTTCATGATTCATTTTCTTTTTTATAATAACCTTGTGTTGTGGTCTATAACACAGCCCTGTTTTCCTCCACCTGTCTATAGGAAGGAGTTTGTAGACGGATGCAGGGCAATCAAGGCAGACAGTCTCGAGGGCATCTGCTCCCGGTTCCCCTTCATGCTGCTGGAGGCGCAGGGCGAGGAGAACTTCAAGGAGCTGTACCGCTTCACCTTCCAGTTCGGCCTGGACGCCGATGAAGGCCAGCGCTCGCTGCAGCGTGACATTGCCATTGCGCTGTGGCGCTTGGTCTTCACACAGGACACGCCAGCCATCCTCGAGCACTGGCTGGAGTTCCTGGGCGAGAACCCGTCAGGTGTGCGGGGCATCTCGCGGGACACCTGGAACATGTTCCTCAACTTCACGCAGGCCATCGGGCCGGACCTGAGCAACTACAGCGAGGACGAGGCCTGGCCAAGCCTCTTTGACACCTTTGTAGAGTGGGAGATGGAGCGCAGGAGAAAAGAAGAGCAGTTAAAGAGGGCAGAGGAGGAGGACAGGGGATGCACTGAGACAGATGAGAGCTCTCCCTCCAGTACAGACAGACTTGAAACAGAGGGTGGACGGGGCTCACAGACCTGGGGGGGGCAATGACTATAGAATTCTGGGAAGGGAGGTTGGGGTGGGCGGAGTCTGACCTAAGTGAACTGTACATCTGTGAATCATTGGATGACAAATTGGTATTACTGTTATTCCTCTCTCTCCTTTTCTGTTGTGGTGGGCTGGGATTCGCTTCCACCCTGCTTTATTTCTGGTTAATGAAAGGGCTAAAATAACTATTGTTTAAGCACTTCTATTTAAGTTATTTGTTTTATTTTTCTTTAATATGTGTTTTAGGTAATTTGGACTTGTGGTCCATTTGAATCTTTCCCCACCCTTCCTAAACTCACAAAACAATCTCAGTATATAAGGTTGCTTTAAAAGCCAGGTGCCAGAAAGCCATACCCCAAGTCTCATATTTTTACAGCTTACATTGACCTGGAAACACTGGTGATTTGACCTCTCACCCAAAGATGCAGGCCTATTAAATTCTCATATTACATTAAGGGAAATCTAGTTGTCTGCAAATAACACCTTATTACCAGAACCTGAGCTTTACCTTTTGGGGTCAGTGAAATCAACTTGATTTTAAATAATGTTTTTATTTTGGAACAATATTTGAGTGTGGATGAATTGGCTTGTGTTTTGAAATGTGGACTATTTAAAGGGTTATTCTTGGCCTATCTATTGCCTGTAGTTGTGATGGCCAACCATGATTTGTTCAAAGATGTGGTCGTACTCAAGCGTGCATAATGTCCTAAGACGGAGTAATGTCCTAAAGAAACATTTATTTGACAGTGACAATACCAATTTCTTCCTAGAATTTTTATTTTATTTATCTAAATTAAAGTGTTTAGTGCATTCGGAATGTATTCAGACCCCATCACTTTTTCCACATTTTGTTACATTTTGCCTTATTCTAAAATGAATTAAGTTAATTTATTTCCTCATAATGACAAAGCGAAAAACGTTGTCGAAATTTTAGCAATTTGATTACAAATAAACAAATGCCTTATTTACATAAGTATTCAGACCCTTTGCTATGAGACTCGAAATTGAGCTCAGGTGCATCCTGTTCCATTGATCATCTTTGAGATGTTTCTACAACTTGATTGGAGTCCACCTGTGGAAAATTCAATTGCTTGGACATGATTTGGAAAGGCACACACCTGCCTATGTAACTTCCCACAGTTGACAGTGCATGTCAGAGCAAAAACCAAGCCATGAGGTCGAAGGAATTTTCCATAGAGCCCCGAGACAGGTTTGTGTCAAGATCTGTGTCACAGATCTGGGGAAGGGTACCAAACAATGTATCCTGCATTGAAGGTCCCCAAGAACACAGTGACCTCCTCCATTCTTAAATGGAAGAAGTTTGGAACCACCAAGTCTCTTCCTACTGCTGGCCGCTCGGCCAAACTGAGCAATCGGGAAAAGGGCCTTGATCAGGGAAGTGACAAGAACCCGATGGTCACTCTGACAGAGCTCCAGAGTTCCTCTGTGGAGATGGTTGTCCTTCTGGAAGGTTCTTCCATCTCTGCAGCACTCCACCAATCAGGCCTTTATGGGAGAGTGGCCAGACAGAAGCCACTCCTTGGTAAAAGGCACATGACAGCCCGCTTGCAGTTTGCCAAAAGGTACTTAAAGGAGTCTGACCATGACATACAAGATTCTCTGAATGCCAAGAGTCAGGTCTGGAGGAAACCTGGCACCATCGAAGGGACTGCCAGGTTAGGATCAAGGGAAATATGAACAGAGCAAAGTACAGAGGGATCCTTGATGAAAACCTGCTCCAGAGCGCTCGGAACCTCAGATTGGGTTGAAGGTTCACCTTCCAACAGGACAATGACCATAAGCACACAACTACGACAACACAGGAGTTGCGCTGGGACAAGGCTCTGAATGTCCTTGAGTGGCCCAGCCAGAGCTGGACTTGAAACCGATCGAACATCTCTGGAGAGACCTGAAAATAGCTGTGTGCGGCAACACTCCCCATCCAACTTGACAGAGCATGAGAGGATCTGCAGTGAAGGTGCTCTAACAAAGTACAGAGTAAAGGGTCTGAATACGTATGTACATTTTATACTTAAGTTTTATTTTTATGAATTAGGAAACATTTCTGGTTTTTCCTTGTCATTTTGGGGTATTGTGTGTAGATTGAGGGGGGGACAATTGAATTAAATTTAGAATAAGGCTGTAATGTAACAAAATGTGGAATAAGTGAAGATCTGAACTTTCTGAATGCACTGTACCAATAAGTCCTTTCAAATGTCAAGTTGATTTCTTCGAAAACGATCCCACTCTTTTTATGCTCTCTTCTGCTCTTTGAGTGCTCTAGACTGCAAAAGTGTCTTAGCTTATTCTAACAACCAGGGCTTGGTTCCATGTTGGTCCCTAGCCCCTTTTAGTGTTCACAGATCCCAAATGACTGGACGCATCTAAGCGATATGGTTTTGGCCTGTGGACTTATGCCTATAGCTTTCACATCTAGTTCTTTCAGGTCTGTGAACACCCTGGGGTAGGTAGGTGTTATGGGTTGGCCCTGGTCTTGTGCAAACAGAATGTGGCTCTACATTCAGGACTGGGGCGTTACACAAAGCTTTTGTCTCGTTTACCTTTCCAAGTTCTCAACAATCTTATACCATTGGACAGCTATTCACTCTAGTTTTGTGAACATGTCAAGAATGTGTGTTGGCTGCTAGTGACCGTTGTGTTAAGTGCACAAAACACAATAGTCCTCCTAGTCGCCATGCTTGTAATGCTCTCATTCATTTATGTCTGCAGCACTCGGTTCTAAACCATTCACAACTGTTGAATGAACTTGGACATAGCCCAGGCCTTTTGGTGACAGTGGATCGTTAACCAGGTGTATTGGCTCATTGAGTATCTGTAACTAGGTCAGGTGGTGCCCTTCTTGTGAGGTTTACATTTACAATGGTTTCATTTCAGATCCCTTTGCCCTTTTTATATAAAATGCATTGATTTATAATAAATAAAAGTGTTCAACTTTTGACAGTCGTCCACAAAATGCATTTGGGGAGTTTAATTATGTTTTTGTGGTGTCATTTTCCCACTCTGATTCAGGGTTGCAGTATGGCTTTTGAGGACATTTGGACACAACTGGGCATCTAATCATACAAACCTTCTGTTTTCTATGTCCCAGGATGCTCCCTGCCCAGGTTCTTACTTTTCAAGCTAAATATTAGCTGTTTAAATTAGACATGTCATTTTATTGAGAAATGTATAAAAAAATGTTTTAGCTCTGATATGGCCAGAATAGAATTTATTATAGTTAGTAAGGGTAGGCAAAGTATACTTCCCCGCTGTTGTAGGGCTGGGCTGTTTAGACTGGCAGTGTACACACAACATGGTGCTCTTCCTCATGGGTGTGTCCAACACAAAGGGGCTTTCGCTATTGGTGGATGTTTCTCCTGGTAACTAGCATCAACTGTTACCAACACACAGGACACATGAGAATCGGACTTAATCTGGATATCGATTAACTGCGCTATAATACCCGTGAATAGAGATGATATGGATTGTGAGTAAACATAAAACGAAAATGTATCTTTCGTCTAAAAACAGCAAGTTAATGGAAAATGGTGAGAAGCCTAGCCATTCGTTAGTGTAGCTGGCTAGTTTAGCCACACAGCTACAGCGTCCAGTGGTTCTCGTGCAGCCAGCAACGTCAGTTAGCTAACGCCGATTTGCTAGAAATCCAACAGAAATACAACTGAATATCTATACTGATTCATTCACCGAGTGCGCTAACTTCAACGTCTTGAGTGCATTGTTGAAACTTAACTATGCGGAATGTACAAGACTGATATTGTAACAATGACGGAAATGCGTTATGCGGGTAAAAGAGAATCCAGCTGCGGCAACGCTCACATCCAGCAGCGCCAACATCTGCAGACGGACGATCCTCATAAAAAAGTTTCTCGGTCCATTTCTATTTTTCTTGCTTCAGAGCTGATTTCGAACATCATGGAATGACATCATCCTCTCATATGGAACTGGGGCTATGTGAAAAACAGTGTCTGAGATATACAATGGGTAAAGAGGTAAGCTAAATAATATTCTTTCTCATTCAAATAATTGGAGAACACTGAGTAGCTGAGGTCATGTGAATGGACGTCCACTACAAAAAGGGATGGTTTTGCGTCTCCCTGCCATGAAGCCTGATATACGTGCCAACTCCTCACGCTCAAGTGGAGGACGCTGTTGCATCTCTGCCATGGTGTTTTGTAAAGGAGGTGCACAATCCTGACAATTAAAAGGACCAATAAAACAATTTTAGTCTTGTAAATGTCTTGTCTGTGACTCTTATCCACATAATAAAAAAAAAAAATGTATATAACCTTTTAAGCAAGTCAGTTAAGAACAAATTCTTATTTACATTGACGGCCTGGCAAAAGGCATCCTGCAGGGACTATTGGACAAAACACACAATGAAAAGTGAGACAACACTTCACAAAGAGAGACCTAAGACAACAACATAGCAAGGCAGCAACGCATGACAACACAACATGGTGCAAACATTATTGGGCACAGACAACAGCACAAAGGGCAAGAAGGTAGAGACAACAATACATCTCCTAAAGCAGCCACAACAGTCAGTAAAAGTGTCCATGATTGATTCTTTGAATGAAGAGATTGAGATAAAACTGTCCAGTTTGCGTGTTTGTTGCAGCTTGTTCCAGTCGCGAGCTGCAGCGAACTGCAAGGACGAGAGACCAATGGATGTGTGTGCTTTGGGGACCTTTAACAGAATGTGACTGGCAGAACAGGTGTTGTATGTGGAGGATGAGGGCTGCAGTAGATATCTCAGATAGGGGAGAGTGAGGCCAAAGAGGGTTTTATAAATAAGCATTAACCAGTGGGTCTTGCAACCGGGAATATGGAGTTGACCAGTTTACAGAGGAGTATAGATTGCAGTGATGTGTCCTATAAGGAGCATTGGTGGCAAATCTGTTGGCCGAATGGTAAAGAACATCTAGCCGCTCGAGAGCACCATTACCTGCCGATCTATAAATGATGTCTCCGTAATCTAGCATGGGTAGGATGGTCATCTGAATCAGGGTTAGTTTGGCAGCTGGGGTGAAAAGAGGAGCGATTACGATAGAGGAAACCAAGTCTAGATTTAACTTTAGCCTGCAGCTTTGACATGTGCTGGGAGAAGGACAGTGTATCTGTAACCGTTGTGAAATGGCTAGCTAGTTAGCGGTCGTGCGTGCTAATAGCGTTTCAATTGCTGACGCTCTGAGACCTTGAAGTAGTTGTTTCCCTGGCGCGATGGGTAATGATGCTTCGTGGGTGTCAGTTGTTGTGTGCAGAGGGTCCCTGGTTCGAGCCCTGGTAGGGGTGAGGAGAGGGACAGAAGCTATACTGCTACATTGGTGCCGTGACCCGGATCACTGGTTGCTGTGGAAAAGGAGGGTGAGTGTTTGTTTTTTTTCTGGTTGAAATGTTATTGATTATTATGACTAAAAAAAACAAGAGGATTGATTATAAACATCGTTTGACATGTTTCTATGAACCTTACTGATACTTTTCAGATTTTTTGTCTGTCTGTCTGTTGTGACTCCCTGTTGTGCCTGTGGATTACTGAACAAAACGGAGGTTTTTGGATTTAAAGAGGGACTTTATCGAACAAAACACATTTATTGAGTAAATGGGAGTCTTGTGAGTGCAACCATATGAAGATCATCAAAGGTAAGTGATTCATTTTATCGCTATTTCTGACTTGTGTAACTCCTCTACTTGGCTGGTTACGGTTTGTAATGATTTGTCTGCTGGGCGCTGTTCTCAGATAATCTCATGGTATGCTTTTGCCGTAAAGCCTTTTTGAAATCTGACACCGTGGTTGGATGAACAAGAAGTTAATCTTTAAACCGATGTATAATACTTGTATGTTTTTCTGAATTTTTATAATGAGTATTTCTGTTTTTGAATTTGGCGCTCTGCAATTTCACTGGATGTTGCCCAGGTGGGACGGTAGCGTCCCACACCCCGTAGAGAGGTTAACACAAAATCCGGGGTGGGGCCAGCTGAGTATAAGTCTGTATATAGTCTGTCATCTGCATATAAATGAATGAGAGAGCTTCCTACTGCCTGAGCCATGTTGTTGATGTAAATTGAGAAGAGCGTGTGGCCTAAGATCGAGCCTTGGGGTACTCCCTTGGTGACAGGCAGTGGCTGAGACAGCAGATGTTCTGACTTTATACACTGCAGTCTTTGAGAGAGGTAGTCAGCAAACCATGCCAAAGACCCCTCAAAGACACCAGTTCTCCTTAGCCGACCCACAAGAATGGAATGGTCTACCGTATCAAAAGCTTTGGCCAAGTCAATAAAAATAGCAGCACAACATTGCTTAGAATCAAGAGCAATGGTGACATCATTAAGGACCTTTAAGGTTGCAGTGACACATCCATAACCTGAGCGGAAACCAGATTGCACACCAGAGCGAATACTATAGGCATCAAGAAAGCCAGTCAGTTTATTATTGACAAGTTATTCCAACACTTTTGATAAACAGAGCAAAATAGAAATAGGCCTGTAACAGTTAGGATCAGCTTTCCCCCTTTTAAATAAAGGACGAACCATGGCTGGCTTTTAAGCAGTGGGAACCTCCCCAGAAAGGAGAGACAGGTTAAAAAGGTCGGAGGTAGGCTTGGCGATGATGGGAGCAGCACCTTTAAAAAGGAAAGGGTCTAAACCATCTGACACAGATGGGTTTTTTTGGGGTCAAGTTTCAGGAGCTCCTTTAGCATCTCAGGCAGAGAGAAACTTTGTAGCAGGCAGGGGAAAAAGAGGGATCTGGGATAGTCGCATTAGAAGGGGTGGGAGATGAGGAAATGTTGGAGGCATGGCTGAGTCAAATAGGAATCCTGACTTAATGAAGTGGTGATTAAAGAGCATAGCCATATGCTTCTTGTGGTTATTACTGACATCATCAACATGAACCTCTCTGCGCACGGAACCCGGTAGCGGGCAGAAATTCCACAACATACAGTGATCGCTACATAAATAGTCATATTAAACATTCATGAAAATATAAGTGTCTCACATGTAACAAAGCCTAGAATCTTGCTAATCCAACTGCGTTGTCAAATTTAAAAAAGGATTTACTGCGAAAGAATACGATGCAATTATCTGAGGATAGAGCCCCATAAAAAACTATTTCAACCAGCACAGGCTAACAAAATCACAAACTGCATTAAAATAAATTGTTTACCTTTGAAGATCTTCGTCTGTTTGCAATCCCAATGCTCATTGTTACACAATGAATTATCTTTTGTTTGATAAAATCTGTTTTTATAGCCTAACACGAAACATTTTGTGAACCGCTTGTGTCGTGAATTCTGTCTCATTCCATTTTCGACGACACATTCCAGGTAAATAACCCACACAGAACGTGACGTTTCCAGTCATGTTTGGTTTCATTGCAATCAACTGGTTTGTAACACAACCAAACCTGATGGGCCATTTCGCGGGACGTATTGACTGAAAGAAACCGATTTGAAGACAAGTAATGACATCACTGAGCACCAATGATATGACCACTGTTTCGTTGATTGACTGTGTTTTAACCCAATGACCACGGATCGTCTTGAAATCTAGCTGGGTAGATAGCCAATGAGCTGAGGTAAACGGCAATATGCAATGGTTATGTGTTGGAAGAACAACCCATGTAGTAAACTCCTGCGTAAAGAGAGTCATTCGCTATTGAAGTTTTATACCGGAAGGAGCTACGCATATTACGCACTGCATTGTTTGGTAAACGTGCAGATTCAGCTGTTTATATCAGGGAAAGCTAAATTGAAGTCTTGATATACAGGTGTACACACAATTTTAGAAGAAATTGATCGGAAAAGTGAGACAGATTGTTGGAGGACGATTCATTTAGCGATTCCCAAGTGGAGGAATATTTTTTTAACGGAGAGGAAATGTTTTGGACTGGTAAATTCTTCTCATGCTAATGCCCTTGTTTGAAATTAATAATCTAAAATTATTTATTTTTTATTTTTAGAAGCAATATATAAAAATGTAATGGAAATGAAATGTGAGATGCGTGTGTCTGCCGCCCCACCCCAACCCACATGAAGTAGCCTATTTGAGGCTGTTGAGGGGAGGGCAGGCCCACAACAATGGCCAAAGTAAAATGGAGAAAGTAGATACAGCTGGTCTGTCATAATATAATAGAGACAGTAGATCTAGCAGGTCTATAATAATATATTCAACCTTATGTTCCCTGTGCTCTATATATATATTTATATATATATATATATCTGTTTATTATACCTGTTGATACTCACTTTACAGCAGAAAGAGACTGCTATGGCACCTGGCATCAAAAGCACAATAGAGCTTTGGCAAAGTGGGTGGAGTTATATCCTTCCTGTTTGTCCCTGTCCGGGGGTCTCATCGGATGGGGCCACAGTGTCTCCTGACCCCTCCTGTCTCAGCCTCCAGTATTTATGCTGCAGTAGTTTGTGTCGGGTGGGCTAGGGTCAGTTTGTTATATCTGGAGTACCTTTTCTGTCTTATCCGGTGTCCTGTGTGAATTTAAGTATGCTCTCTCTAATTCTCTCTAATTCTCTCGGAGGACCTAAGACCTAGGACCATGCGTCAGGACTACCTGGCAGGATGACTCCTTGCTGTCCCCAGTCCACCTGGCCTTGCTGCTGTTCCAGTTTAAACTGTTCTGCCTGTGGCTATGGAACCCTAAACTGTTCATATTTACTCTAGAGGTGCTGTCCTGTTGCATCCTCTACAGCCACTGTGATTATTATTATTTGACCCTGCTGGTCATCTATAAACATTTTAACATCTTGGCCATGTTCTGTAATAATCTCCACCCCGGCACAGCCAGAAGAGGACTGGCCACCTCTCATAGCCTGGTTCCTCTCTAGGTTTCTTCCTAGGTTCTGGCCTTTCTAGGGAATTTTTCCTAGCCACCGTGCTTTTACACCTGCATTGCTTACTGTTTGGGATTTTAGGCTGGGTTTCTGTACAGCACTTTGAGATATCAGCTGATGTAAGAAGGGCTTTATAAGTAAATTTGATATGATAAATACACCTCTGCTGCTTCATCGCCCCAGCGATCACTGCCTCATTGCCTGCGTACGTACTGTGTCCGCGGTCAAACGACCACCCCTCATCACTGTCAAATGCTCCCTAAAACACTTAAGCGAGCAGGCCTTTCTAACCGATCTGTCCCGGGTATCCTGGAAGGATATTGACCTCATCGAGTCAGTAGAGGATGCCTAGTTTCTCTTCAAAAGTGCCTTCCTCTCCATCTTAAGTAAGCATGCCCCATTCAAAAAATGTAGAACTAAGAACAGATATGAACAGATATAGCCCTTGGTTCACTACAGACTTGACTGCGGCGTTCTGCATTAGCATCGAATAGCCCCGGCGATATGCAAAGTCAGGAAGCAATATACTCAGTCAGTTAGGAAAGCTAAGGCTAGCTTTTTCAAACAGAAATTTGCTTCCTGTAGCACTAATTCCAAAACATTTTGGGACACTGCAAAGTCCATGGAGAATTAGAGCACCTCGTCCCAGCTGCCCACTGCACTGAGGATAGGAAACACTGTCACCACTGATAAACCTACTTTAATCGATAATTTCAAGAAGCATTTTTCCACGGCTGGCCATACTTTCCACCTGGCTACCCCTACCCTGGCCAACATCTCAGCACCCCCTGCCTCAACTGGTCACCATAGCAACACCCACCCGTAGCATGCGCTCCAGCAGTATATTGCACTGGTGATCCCCAAAGCCAACACTTCCTTTGGCTGCCTTTCCTTCCAGTTATCTGCTGCTATTGACTGGAACGAATTGCAAAAATCTCTGAAGCTGGAGTCTTATATCTCCCTCTCTAACTTTAAGCATCAGCTGTCAGAGCTGCTTACCAATCACTGTATCTGTACACAGCCAATCTGTAAATAGCACACCCGACTACCTCATCCCCATATTATTACTTACCCTCTTGCTCTTTTGCACCCCAGTATCTCTACTTGCACATCATCATCTGCACATCTATCACTCCAATATTAATGCTACATTTGAACTATTTTCGCCTCTATGGCGAAACCGTGGATTGATGGCAGCATTCGCGTGAAACTGAAAGCGCGAACCACTGCTTTTAATCAGGGCAAGGTGTCTGGTAACATGACCGAATACAAACAGTGCAGCTATTCCCTCCGCAAGGCTATCAAACAAGCTAAGCGTCAGTACAGAGACAAAGTAGAATCTCAATTCAACGGCTCAGACACAAGAGGCATGTGGCAGGGTCTACAGTCAATCACGGACAACAGGAAGAAATCCAGCCCAGTCACGGACCAGGATGTCTTGCTCCCAGGCAGACTAAATAACTTTTTTTGCCCGCTTTGAGGACAATACAGTGCCACTGACACGGCCTGCAACAAAAACATGCGGTCTCTCCTTCACTGCAGCCGAGGTGATTAAGACATTTAAACGTGTTAACCCTCGCAAGGCTGCAGGCCCAGACGGCATCCCCAGCCGCGCCCTCAGAGCATGCGCAGACCAGCTGGCCGGTGTGTTTACGGACATATTCAATCAATCCCTATACCAGTCTGCTGTTCCCACATGCTTCAAGAGGGCCACCATTGTTCCTGTTCCCAAGAAAGCTAAGGTAACTGAGCTAAACGACTACCGCCCCGTAGCACTCACTTCCGTCATCATGAAGTGCTTTGAGAACCTAGTCAAGGACCATATCACCTCCACCCTACCTGACACCCTAGACCCACTCCAATTTGCTTACCGCCCAAATAGGTCCACAGACGATGCAATCTCAACCACACTGCACACTGCCCTAACCCATCTGGACAAGAGGAATACCTATGTGAGAATGCTGTTCATCGACTACAGCTCAGCATTCAACACCATAGTACCCTCCAAGCTCGTCATCAAGCTCGAGACCCTGGGTCTCGACCCCGCCCTGTGCAACTGGGTACTGGACTTTCTGACGGGCCGCCCCCAGGTGGTGAGTGTTGGTAACATCTCCTCCCCTCTGATCCTCAACACTGGGGCCCCACAAGGGTGCGTTCTGAGCCCTCTCCTGTACTCCCTGTTCACCCACGACTGCGTGGCCACGCACGCCTCCAACTCAATCATGAAGTTTGCGGACGACACAACAGTGGTAGGCTTGATTACCAACAACGACGAGACGGCCTACAGGGAGGAGGTGAGGGCCCTCGGAGTGTGGTGTCAGGAAAATAACCTCACACTCAACGTCAACAAAACTAAGGAGATGATTGTGGACTTCATGAAGCAGCAGAGGGAACACCCCCCTATCCACATCGATGGAACAGTAGTGGAGAGGGTAGCAAGTATTAAGTTCCTCGGCATACACATCACAGACAAACTGAATTGGTCCACTCACACAGACAGCATCGTGAAGAAGGCGCAGCAGCGCCTCTTCAACCTCAGGAGGCTGAAGAAATTTGGCTTGTCACCAAAAGCACTCACAAACTTCTACAGATGCACAATCGAGAGCATCCTGGCGGGCTGTATCACCGCCTGGTACGGCAACTGCTCCGCCCTCAACCGTAAGGCTCTCCAGAGGGTAGTGAGGTCTGCACAACGCATCACCGGGGCAAACTACCTGCCCTCCAGGACACCTACACCACCCGATGTTACAGGAAGGCCATAAAGATCATCAAGGACAACAACCACCCGAGCCACTGCCTGTTCACCCCGCTATCATCCAGAAGGCGAGGTCAGTACAGGTGCATCAAAGCTGGGACCGAGAGACTGAAAAACAGCTTCTATCTCAAGGCCATCAGACTGTTAAACAGCCACCACTAACATTGAGTGGCCGCTGCCAACACACTGACACTGACTCAACTCCAGCCACTTTAATAATGGGAATTGATGGGAATGATGTAAATATATCACTAGCCACTTTAAACAATACTACCTTATATAATGTTACATACCCTACATTATTCATCTCATATGCATACGTATATACTGTATTCTATATCATCGACTGCATCCTTATGTAATACATGTATCACTAGCCACTTTAACTATGCCACTTTGTTTACATACTCATCTTATATGTATATACTGTACTCGATACCATCTACTGTATCTTGCCTATGCTGCTCTGTATTCTTTATCCCCTTACACTGTGTATAAGACAGTAGTTTAGGAATTGTTAGTTAGATTACTTGTTGGTTATTACTGCATTGTCGGAACTAGAAGCACAAGCATTTCGCTACACTCGCATTAACATCTGCTAACCATGTGTATGTGACAAATAAAATTTGATTTGATTTTGATTTATTAATTGCCTACCTCCCTACTCGTCTACATTTGCACACACTGTACATAGATTTTTCTATTTTTCTTTTATGTTATTGACTGTACGTTTGTCTATGTGTAACTCTTTGCTTTATCTTGGCCAGGTCGCAGTTGTAAATGAGAACTTGTTCTCAACAGGCCTACCTGGTTAAATAGAGGTGAAATAAATAAGTAATGAGGCAAATAGCAAAATGGAAAATCATAAAAAAAATTTTTTTTTTTTTAAATATATATATAACGACTTGGGGCTAGCCATTGTAAGTTCAGAGTCACTCGCCCCAACAGTGCGGGTATGCTAGAGGCGATCGAAATCTCGGGAAAGGGGGGATGTGGGGGGTACCTGTACCAGACAGGGGGAGACAGGCCAGGGCAGATGGTGAACAGATCGCCAGGTGTAATCCAAGCAGCAGTGCAGCAGGCAACGGGAGTAGGTGTCACACCCACTTGGGAGAAACATTTATTTCTGGAGACAGATTTCTTGTAGAAAATGCCAGTGGTTCGTCTTTGAACAGCTGGATGGGGTTTCAAAGACTCCTGCCACTTGTTGGACCCAAAGGCCTCGACACCTCTCACTTCACACCTCGGTGCTAATTGAAGTTGTATCTGGCCTGTCCATGCAAGCCTGGCAGCCTTTAACTCAGCATTCAGTCCAATAAAGTAAAATAAACAAATAAAGAAACGGCAAAAATTAGAAACGTCTCTTTTTCAGAACCCTGTCTTTCAAAGATAATTCGTAAAAATCCAAATAACTTCACAGATCTTCATTGTAAAGGGTTTAAACACTGTTTCCCATGCTTGTTCAATGAACCATAAACAATTAATGAACATGCACCTGTGGAATGGTCATTAAGACACTAACATTTTTACAGACGGTAGGCAATTAAGATCACAGTTATGAAAACTTCAAAAACACCAAAAGAAAGATTCCCAGGGTCCCTGCTCATCTGCGTGAATGTGCCTTAGGCATGCTGCAAGGAGGCATGAGCACTGCAGATGTTGCCAGGGCAATAAATTGCAATGTCCGTACTGTGAGACAACTAAGACAGCGCTACAGGGAGACAGGACAGACAGCTGATCATCCTCGCAGTGGCAGACCACGTGTAACAACACCACCTGCACAGGATCGGTACATCTGAACACAAAAAGTGCTCTCTCACCAGGGGTGATGGTCGGATTTGCATTTATCGTCGAAGGAATGAGCGTTACACCGAGGCCTGTACTCTGGAGCGGGATCGAGGTGGAGGGTCCGTCATGGTTTGGGGCGGTGTGTCACAGCATCATCGGACTGAGCTTGTTGTCATTGCAGGCAATCTAAACTCTGTGCATTACAGGGAAGACAGACCTCCTCCCTCATGTGGTACCCTTCCTGACATGACCCTCCAGCATGACAATGCTACCAGCCATACTGCTTGTTCTGTGTGTGATTTCCTGCAAGACAGGAATGTCAGTGTTCTGCCATGGCAAGTGAAGAGCCCGGATCTTAATCCCACTGAGCACGTCTGGGACCTGTTGGATCGGAGGGTGAGGGCTAGGGCCATTCCCCCCCAGAAATTTCTGGGATCTTGCAGGTGCCTTGGTGGAAGAGTGGGGTAACATCTCACAGCAAGAACTGGCAAATCTGGTGCAGTCCATGAGGAGGAGATGCACTGCAGTACTTAATGCAGCTGCTGGCCACACCAGATATTCACTGTTAGTTTTGACCCCCCTTTCTTCAGGGACACATTATTCCATTTCTGCTCGTCACATGTCTGTGGAATCTTGTTCAGTTTATGTCTCAGTTGTTGAATCTTGTTATGTTCACACAAATATTTACACACGTTAAGTTTGCTGAAAATAAACGCAGTTGACAGTGAGAGGACGTTTCTTTTTTTGCGTAGTTTATATAATTGTACTCGTCACGCCCTGACTTTGGAGATCCTTTTTATTTTTTATGTCTCTATTTTGGTTTGGTCAGGGCGTGAGTTGGGGTGGACATTTCTATGTGTTGTTTTTCTATGATTTTCTATCTCTATGTTTTGGCCAGGTATGGTTCTCAATCAGGGACAGCTGTCTATCGTTGTCTCTGATTGGGAACCATACTTAGGTGCCTTTTTTCCCCACCTGTCTTGGTGGGAAGTTGACTTTCTTTATGGCACTTAGCCTTAAGCGTCACGGTTTTGTAGTGTGTATTGTTTTGTTCGGCGTCTTTTTCTTAATTAAAGAACATGTACGCTTCCCACGCTGAACCTTGGTCCGCTCCTTTCATCAACCTTGACCGTACTTTGTTTTTATTTTTCCTTTTTCTTCTAGGCTTTCAAAATCTCATGAGACCAAACACTACTCACTCAGTTCCAGGTTGGATGGTGTCCTCAGGTCTCTGCTGTTCGTTTGCTAGAGCACCCTCCGTATAGCTTGGGAAAAGGAAACCGTAGTAGCAGTAATCCCTCCAGTTAATTCTGGCCAATATTAGGTTGTATGTTTGGAGTTTTGATCTGGAGCAAAGGCCATGCTGTGGAGGGTAGCATCCCGCATATGTCCCTGCCAAATTGATTGGATGATTGGATTACGGATGTACATTGTGAAAATAAACAGCCTATGGATTTAATGTTTGGTGCATACAAGTATGCCTACCCATTATTTTAATTTCAATGATGTCTGATGCTAACACTCCATTCAAAATTGTTGAAGTGCATACAAGTTTATTTCTGCAATATTTAGTTTTTTTATTGCATCTGGAATTACATAAGGTGTGTGAATTACACTATTTTCAATAGATTGCCTACATGGCCATTGGCCAAAGTCAGTATTGCACCTCCTATAACATAATATTATAGTGCATCTATGCTGCTGTTCTCCTGTCTTCTCCCTCTTTCATTGTTTTTCTCCTCTTTTCTTCCTCCACCATTCCTCCTGCTCCTCCAGTGCTCCTGCATATTTTGAAGCCAAGTTGGCTGCTAGACTTATGTAAGAGAGCTAGTGATTTCATTCTCTTTTCACAACCTGCATGCGCCTGTGAATTTTCTAGCTAGGCTATATTGAATGTTTTGCTATTGTCAGTACTCAAACCAGAATAATCCTCATAGCCTATCCATGATCTTAATTTCAAAGATGTCTGATGCTAACACCCCAAAAATCTTTGAAGTTATGTTATCATTTGACACTTTTTGTTTTTCTCGTCACATTTTAACTTCAGTAGACTGAGACTATAAAGTTCACTCAATATTTCGTACCAGAACATCCTTTCTGTCTTTCAATGTTATGTCTATGCCAAGGTTATTGCTGCATGTTAGCATTTCTTGTGTATTGCATGAGCCTTAGCATAAACCAATTAAATATAGGGCCTATCTGTTCGTATTGAATGGCATGCTGATGATAAGAAGTATTAATTAAGTAGTCAAGTTGTCAAGGTTTGTACATTTCATCTCAGCCTTGGATTGTTTTTACTCCCATTTGATGCAAGACAATTGCATGGTGTAGGACACTGCACAAGTCTAGGCTATGAAGTAGTCCATCTAGTCTATGAAAATAAGCAGGATGGGGCAACTTCTTGTCGCCCAGGTTCTCAAGTTCAGAACTGCTGCCAGTCAAAACCCATACAGCGCTGTGAAGCGCAGAGCCAGAGCTCTGATGTCATGCATAGCATGTTACTGTACAGCCACTGTGTTCCAATGTAGGTGTTCTATCAGTGCCAAATCTGCCATTTTTGACCCGTATACATACGGGTACGAGTGTAAAGAGCTATTGGGATCACTGAAGCATGACCTAGTGTATTGTGATACTGTACGTGTTCCTGAAATGGCTGACGCGTGACTTTTCTCTCTGACACGGCTTCCTGTTGTTGTTTACCTATCTATGAAGGAGAGCCAGAGGTGCCAAGGAGGGAAGCTTGGCTCGGCTGCCGAAGAAGCACTGAATGAATATTTAATCGCCCTTCAGCACAAAAACAGGTGAAGTGTAGGGCAAATGCCTTATTCGGAGAAGCAGTTCCAGGTACACTTAGAGGACACAGTAACTGACTGTCAGTAGTCTAATACTTAAATTTATAGATAAGGTAGACTTTGATTAGGTCCTTGTGCTGAGAGATTGAGTGACACAAATGATGTATGAGTGACACAGACACGCAAACTGTGAGGGCAATTTGCTTTCTAGGGATTAGGCTCCGCTCGTTTGACCTGCTTGCATATATAATATTATGCTCTCTCACATGCATACAAAAAAACATGAAAACAGACTTAAAACATGTTTTTTTAATCTAATTTTCAAAGATTCATAAACCACTTATTATGAAAATGTGTTTTATTTCATAGTGATGATAACCCTTTGACCTTTAACCCATAGGATCTTAAAGAGACTGAAAACTAAAGAGCCAACGGAGATTGAGCTAGATTGTCTGGAGCAGGGCTTCTCCATCTATCTGAA
Source organism: Oncorhynchus keta (assembly GCF_023373465.1). NCBI lineage: Eukaryota > Metazoa > Chordata > Actinopteri > Salmoniformes > Salmonidae > Oncorhynchus > Oncorhynchus keta. The sequence goes on from NC_068444.1 coordinate 46,341,734, forward strand.
TGGGGGTAATGCTAACGCTAGCAAGCAGACCAAGAGACCCAACCAGAAGTCTGTCACCTCGCCACCGCCCGCTCTGAGAGCTACACACACAGCTGGTACACAGCATGCATGACTGAGCATAGACGACAAACCATCTTTGCTACAATACTAAATCCTTGTTAGGCTATTGTAGATTATGTCCCTGTTTATAAATACTTTATGACTTCGTAATCTTCGTAGCGTCCTTGTGGCATATTACCAGCAGAACACCACCTCACCCCTCAGTTAGCATGATATAATCCTATGCCCTCGGCCGTTGAATAAATGATAGTGACAGTTATAACCGGTGCCCATTTTTCCCCCTCTGTGTGCTATGGTACCATCTGTGCTATGTAACCTCTGCTCTTCATTTGATGGCGGACTTGACTGCTCATGTGCAGTGACTTTGCGCTCTCTGCCTCTGACTCATCACCAGATGCCTCCAGAAGGGGTTCGCAGCTAGCAGAGGAGGAAATCCACAATCTGGAGGTGAACAGCAGGAAGAGGAGTCTGCCCTGGGAAAAGTGCAGAGGAGAGAATGGGTTCAGGTACAGCCATTCTAGTCTACATCATAGAAATATAATCTAGTCATTCTATTTCAAATGGTCTTTACACAGCCAAACACTAATGTATAGTTGGTTGGATAGATCTAGCGAACAAATCAATGATCATAGACCTTTCCGCACAAATGGAATAGAATGTACTGTTTGTGTTGTGAATAATATTGTGTTTTCTATTTTCATCTTTGCAGAACTCGTTCAATATTCGAACAGAACAAGGACCCTGTTTGCGGATATCTCCAGAGAGTCGGTACTCTGAAGACTTTGAGCCCTACGACAGCATAGAGATGGAGGTAAAGTAGGAGGAAAACAATGCGTGTGTGGGCGTTTACTGTTCTTTCTGCCACATTTCCATGGTGTGTGCCAGTATCTGTATGTGTCAAATGCAGCTGTCAGTCTGGGTTTGCATGATTGCATCTCACTCTGCTCTGTATTCACCCCGTTCCTCTCCAGCGGTCGAGTCCACGCTCTCCTCATAGTCCCCACTCGCGGCGAGAATCCTGTAAGGTGTCACGTTCGTTTGGCTCCAGGGCTGATGGCCGAGGAGGTAGCCAGGTGGAGCCTGAACATCAAAGCGAACGTGTCCTACTCAACATTAACGAGGTCAAGGTGAGAGATCAGCTGCTTTTTTTCTCTCCTTTTCTCTCCCTCCTCTGCTTCCTCTTCTCTCTCTCTCCCTCTTTTTCCTCTTTTCTCTCCCTAAGATCCAAGACACTGATCCGGGAAACCAAAGTGCAAGAAATACAGCAATCTTCACCATTTACACATCACCAGATTATATGTAGCCGTAAATCATAGATTTCTATTCGGAGTGCGCTGATTTTAGTGTTATTTTTCAACATTTTTCATTTCCTTTTATGTCAAGAGCGATATAAGTCATGGCACGTAAAATGTAGAACTGCCCTGTTTCTTCAACTTGCGTCATAGCTCAGTGTTAACCTTGTTTGTGGTTAGTGTTACATACAATGTAGTGACGTGAGGGTGAGAGCTGAGTAGTGTTCATTTGGTCACAAAACGGGATGAAAACATTTTGAAACAGAGGAGGAAATGCATGTACTTTTCATTATCATTTCAACTCAATTGAACATACCCCTGGTGTTTTTTGGCGCTCAGGTGCTTCGACGGAGCCTGGAGGTGAGCATGCGGCGGAGCAGCGGCAGCCGGGGGTCGGCGGGAGAGGAGTCAGACGAGGAGTGGGTGGAGGAGCAGATTGAGAGGGAGGAGAGCACGGAGAGCCTGGAAGAGCTAGGTCTGCCTCTTTCCTCCTCCTCCAACAAAACATCTACTAACACAAACCATCCGCGAGCCACTGGGCCCAAAGGCTGCCTTCACGACCCTGCAGACCTTATAGTGCTGGACTTTGGGCCCTCTCCTAAAGGTACTCCAACAATATGGATTACGATATCCTGTATTAATGTTATTCAGCCAGGAGTGCATCTTAACCATCAACTATAGTGGCTACCTTTCCTTGTCCCCCCCTTTGTTTGCACTGATCTGAAATGAAAGGATTGGTGAAAGTAATATGGTGGCTGCCTACTGAGGAGTTACCCACCAGATCTTTTATATCATTGCAGCTGAAAGGAAGGAGACAAGTAGAGGACAGCACTTTAGAGATTTTATTGAGCCTGGCATTTGCTTCAGGTTGTCTCTATTCTTTGACCTTTCTTTACCTTTTGTCCATTATGTTGCAGGCCGTAAGATCGAGCGTTCGCTGTCGGCCAAGAGGAAAGACAACCTGGAGACCTACATACCCACCAAGCCTCTGCTGGTGAAGAGCAAAACTCTGGACAGGCCCTCTTCAGAAGAGTGCAGGGATGGCAGAGATCCTCAACGTATGTTCTGCCCTGTATTCATGTCATTCATCAAATCAAATCAAATCAAATTTATTTATATAGCCCTTCGTACATCAGCTGATATCTCAAAGTGCTGTACAGAAACCCAGCCTAAAACCCCAAACAGCAAACAATGCAGGTGTAAAAGCACGGTGGCTAGGAAAACTCCCTAGAAAGGCCAAAACCTAGGAAGAAACCTAGAGAGGAACCGGGCTGTGGGGTGGAGTCCTCTTCTGGCTGTGCCGGGTAGAGATTATAACAGAACATGACCAAGATGTTCAAATGTTCATAAATGACCAGCATGGTCGAATAATAATAAGGCAGAACAGTTGAAACTGAGCAGCAGCACAGTCAGGTGGACTGGGGACAGCAAGGAGCCTTCATGTCAGGTAGTCCTGGGGCACGGTTAGGGCTCAGGTCAGTTGAAACTGGAGCAGGAGCATGGCCAGGTGGACTGGGGACAGCAAGGAGTCCTCATGTCAGGTAGTCCTGGGACATGGTCCTAGGGCTCAGGTCCTCCGAGAGAGAGAAAGAGAGAAGGAGAGAATTAGAGAACGCACACTTAGATTCACACAGGACACCGAATAGGACAGGAGAAGTACTCCAGATATAACAAACTGACCCTAGCCCCCGACACATAAACTACTGCAGCATAAATACTGGAGGCTGAGACAGGAGGGGTGACACTGTGGCCCCATCCGAGGACACCCCGGACAGGGCCAAACAGGAAGGATATAACCCCACCCACTTTGCCAAAGCACATCCCCCACACCACTAGAGGGATATCTTCAACCACCAACTTACCATCCTGAGACAAGGCCGAGTATAGCCCACAAAGATCTCCGCCACTACAACCCAAGGGGGGCACCCAGACAGGCCGACCACAACAGTGAATCAACCCACCCAGGTGACGCACCCCCCAGGGACGGCACGAGAGAGCCCCAGCAAGCCAGTGACTCAGCCCCCGTAACAGGGTTAGAGGCAGAGAATCCCAGTGAAAGAGGGGAACCGGCCAGGCAGAGACAGCAAGGGCGGTTCGTTGCTCCAGAGCCTTTCCGTTCACCTTCCCACTCCTGGGCCAGACTACACTCAATCATATGACCCACTGAAGAGATGAGTCTTCAGTAAAGACTTAAAGGTTGAGACCGAGTTTGCGTCTCTGACATGGGTAGGCAGACCGTTCCATAAAAATGGAGCTCTATAGGAGAAAGCCCTGCCTCCAGCTGTTTGCTTAGAAATTCTAGGGACAATTAGGAGGCCTGCGTCTTGTGACCGTAGCGTACGTGTAGGTATGTACGGCAGGACCAAATCAGAGAGGTAGGTAGGAGCAAGCCCATGTAATGCTTTGTAGGTTAGCAGTAAAATGAAATCAGCCCTTGCTTTGACAGGAAGCCAGTGTAGAGAGGCTAGCACTGGAGTAATATGATCAAATTTTTTGGTTCTAGTCAGGATTCTAGCAGTATTTAGCACTAACTGAAGTTTATTTAGTGCTTTATCCGGGTAGCCGGAAAATAGAGCATTGCAGTAGTCTAACCTAGAAGTGACAAAAGCATGGATTAATTTTTCTGCATCATTTTTGGACAGAAAGTTTCTGATTTTTGCAATGTTACGTAGATGGAAAAAGCTGTCCTCGAAATGGTCTTGATATGTTCTTCAAAAGAGAGATCAGGGTCCAGAGTAACGCCGAGGTCCTTCACAGTTTTATTTGAGACGACTGTACAACCATTAAGATTAATTGTCAGATTCAACAGAAGATCTCTTTGTTTCTTGGGACCTAGAACAAGCATCTCTGTTTTGTCCGAGTTTAATAGTAGAAAGTTTGCAGCCATCCACTTCCTTAGTCTGAAACACATGCTTCTAGCGAGGGCAATTTTGGGGCTTCACCATGTTTCATTGAAATGTACAGCTGTGTGTCATCCGCATAGCAGTGAAAGTTTACATTATGTTTTCGAATAACATCCCCAAGAGGTAAAATATATAGTGAAAACAATAGTGGTCCTAAAACAGAACCTTGAGGAACACCGAAATGTACAGTTGATTTGTCAGAGGACAAACCATTCACAGAGACAAACTGATATCTTTCCGACAGATAAGATCTAAACCAGGCCAGAACTTGTCCGTGTAGACCAATTTGGGTTTCCAATCTCTCCAAAAGAATGTGGTGATCGATGGTATCAAAAGCAGCACTAAGGTCTAGGAGCACGAGGACAGATGCAGAGCCTCGGTCCGATGCCATTAAAATGTCATTTACCACCTTCACAAGTGCCGTCTCAGTGCTATGATGGGGTCTAAAACCAGACTGAAGCATTTCGTATACATTGTTTGTCTTCAGGAAGGCAGTGAGTTGCTGCGCAACAGCCTTCTCTAAAATCTTTGAGAGGAATGGAAGATTCGATATAGGCCGATAGTTTTTTATATTTTCTGGGTCAAGGTTTGGCTTTTTCAAGAGAGGCTTTATTACTGCCACTTTTAGTGAGTTTGGTACACATCCAGTGGATAGAGAGCCGTTTATTATGTTCAACATAGGAGGGCCAAGCACAGGAAGCAGCTCTTTCAGTAGTTTAGTTGGAATAGGGTCCAGTATACAGCTTGAAGGTTTAGAGGCCATGATTATTTTCATCATTGTGTCAAGAGATATAGTACTAAAACACTTGAGCGTCTCTCTTGATCCTAGGTCCTGGCAGAGTTGTGCAGACTCAGGACAACTGAGGTTTGGAGGAATACGCAGGTTTAAAGAGGAGTCCGTAATTTGCTTTCTAATAATCATAATCTTTTCCTCAAAGAAGTTCATGAATTTATCACTGCTAAAGTGAAAGTCATCCTCTCTTGGGGAATGCTGCTTTTAGTTAGCTTTGCCACAGTATCAAAAAGGAATAAACCTAAGATGCCTTAGTAGAAAATAGCTGTTGCATAGTAAACAACAGTCAAGTGTACAATGGTCCCTGAACTGTGTTTCAAGAGTATGACTCTTTCTTTCCCTCCCCCCCCCACTTCTCTCTCTGACCCCACTCGCTCTCTCAGGGCCGTGGAATCATGTAGAGCGCCCCCTGTCTGCAGCAAGGAAGGCCTCCCAAGAGGAGCGCGACTCGGAGGAGACGGCTTGCAGGGTGCTCCAGGCCCTGCAGAGAGAGAACAGCCCTCTGCAGAGCCCCGAGCCCAGGGCCTTCAGCCGCACCCCGGTAGGACAGATAACAACCATAGAAATAGAATGAATGAATTTAATGATATTTCTATGGGCACAACCAGTGTGCTGTGCAGGGTCAACTAGTGGGTTGTGTTATCTTCTTGTGACCTGTCTGCTGTAGTGATTCTTGTTTTACAGTCTAGCCCTATCCCTGTCTCTTATTTTCTAATCTTTTCTACATTTAGTTGAATATAGTTAGGCTATTATCCTCTCTAGGTCTAACTCCATTGTGCTCCTCCATTGTAAATCCACAGGTGATGGGATACCAGATGATGAACGGCTCGCTGCGTGACGACGATGACGACAAAGATGAAAGTGGGGTGACCAGAGCCATGCAGAGAGTCATCCTCATGGGTCCCAGGTAGTGTACTGCAACGTTACACGCTGCTGTCACTACAATCTATGCATATAGAGAGATCTAAGTCTGTACCAGGGGTGTCAAATCCGGGTCTATACTAATCTCATGATCCGGGTCTATACTAATCTCATGATCCGGGTCTATACTAATCTCATGATCCGGGTCTATACTAATCTCATGATCCGGGTCTATACTAATCTCATGATCCGGGTCTATACTAATCTCATGATCCGGGTCTATACTAATCTCATGATCCGGGTCTATACTAATCTCATGATCCGGGTCTATACTAATCTCATGATCCGGGTCTATACTAATCTCATGATCCGGGTCTATACTAATCTCATGATCCGGGTCTATACTAATCTCATGATCCGGGTCTATACTAATCTCTTCTATCCTTGACTGTCACAAAGGAAAAAAACATTGAATGGCTATGTTCCAATAGTATCCACAAATAGCATACTACAGAGAATGAAATCATCTATAATAATGTATGCTAGTTTGCGTATTGGGAAGTGGCCAGATATAGTCTTAACTGGTGACAGTTTAGAAAGACACTGGCATAACTAACTCCGTCATGCTTGTGTACTATGCCGGGATAATAACAGCATATACAGACTGCAGTACAGTACAAAACTCGTGGTAATGTCTTGGATGGGCGGCGCCAGAGCACCAGTAATTGTATACCTTCGACCGAGGCTCTCTAACGATCAGAAACCTGTAAATGACCTCTCTGACCTTGAAGCAGGTTTAGTCAACAAAGCTGTAGGGAGTCTTCAATAACTGTCTGTGACCATGCATCCATTTCCATAGATAATCACCAAGAGCAGGGTCAAAGACTATTGATGTGGTGAAAGAATTGATGAGTAATCGTTTTCTTTCAGGCAACAGCAGAGACTACTAAAGGCGTTGGAGAAACTAGAGGCTGGCACAAACTTTGAAATCCCGCAGACAGTGAAGACGGATAATAGCAAACCACCGGTGAGTAACTAGGTGAGACAGACAGTGAGAGAGTGAGAGAGAGACAGACACACATGAAAACACCAAACACACACATGTATGATGTACTTTATGAAGTGACGGTTGGCTTGACTCGTGAAGTTCTGTCGTTGTCATGGTGGCAGAGGAGGCGGGTCTCGGTGGAGGCACCACCCACCGTGTACGTCACCATGGAGATCCTGAGTAACTGGGGGAACAGGTGCCTGGTGGGGCTGACGGAGATGCAGTTCTTTGGCCCAGGGAACAGGAAGCTGTACGTGTCGCCTCACGACTTGGACATCCGGAACGCCGACTCCCCTGGGAACCTCGGAGTGCTAGTCAATGGGAATGCTAAGGTGAGTTGGAAATTTCCCCCCCAAGCCTTTCTGACAACACAAATTAAACTATTTAGAAAGGTTTTTGATGCATTATATTTAATATTTATACATTTTGTAGGGATTTTTGGTGACATTTCCTATGAGTAGATATCCTTTTGTTAATGTTATGTCGTGCATGATAAAGGATTATACATAGCACATCAGGTGATATACAGTGCCGTGAAAAAGTATTTGCCCACTTTCTGATTTTCTCTATTTTAGCATATTTTTTGATACTGAATGTTATCAGATCTGAACCAAAACTCAAAGTTTGACAAACTGACTTGTTGGTAAGGTGGCATTCAATGACAGTGTCACGTTGAATTGTCACTGAGCTCCTCAGTTAGGCCAAATTAGAAAAGATTTCTAAAAACCTGTTTTAACTTTGTCATTATTGGAGTATTGTATGTAGATTGATTAGATATACAGTACCAGTCAAAGGTTTGGACACACCTACTCATTCCAGGGTTGTTCCTTTTTTTTCTTTTTCTACATTGTAGAATAATGGTGAAGACATCAAAACTATGAAATCAAACAAATGGAATCATGTAGTAACCAAAAAAGTGTTAAACAAATCTAAATGTATTTTAAATTTGAGATTCTTCAAGGTAGCCACCCTTTGCCTTGGGACAGCTTTGCACACTCTTGGCATTCTCTCAACCTGCTTCATGAGGTAGTCACCTGGAATGCATTTCAATTAACAGGTGTGCCTTGTTAAAAGTTAATTTGTGGAATATGTTTCCTTAATGGGTTTCAGCCAATCCTTTGTGTTGTGACAAGGTAGTGTTTGTATAAAGAAGATGGCCCTACTTGGTAAAAGACCAAGTCCATAGAATGGCAAGAACAGCTCAAATATGCAAAGATAAATAACAGTTCATTACTTTAAGACATGAAAGTCAGTCAATCCGGAAAATGTCAAGAACTTTTAAAGTTTCTTCAAGTGCAGTTGCAAAAGCCATTAAGCGCTATGATAAAACTGTCTCTCATGAAGACCGCCACAATGAAAGGAAGACCCAGAGTTACTTCTGCTGCAGAGCATTAGAGTTACCAGCCTCAGAAATTGCAGCCCAATAAATACTTCACAGAGTTCAAGTAACAGACACATCTTAACATTAACTGTTCAGAGGAGACTGTATGAATCAGGCCTTCATGGTCAAATTGCTGCAAAGAAACCACTACTAAAGGACACCAATAATAATAAGAAACGTGCATGAGAAACACAAGCACTGGACATTAGACTGGTGGAAATCTGTCCTTTGGTTCTGATGAGTCAAAATTTGAGATTTTTGGTTCCAACCATCGTGTCTTTGTGAGACGCGGAGGTAAACGGATTATCTCTGCATCTGTTGTTCCCACCGTGAAGCATGGTGGAGGAGGTGTGAGGGTGTTGGGGTGCTTTGCTGGTGCCACTGTCAGTGATTTTATTTAGAATTCAAGGCACACTTAACCAGCATGGCTACCACAGAATTCTGCAGCGATATGCCATCCCATCTGGTTTGGGCTTAGTGGGACAATCATTTGTTTTTCAACAAGACAATGACCCAACACACCTCCAGGCTGTGCAAGGGCTATTTGACCAAGAAGGAGAGTGATGGAGTGCTGCATCAGTTGACCTGGCCTCCACAATCACCCAACCTCAACCCAATTTAGAAGGTTTGGGATGAGTTAGACCGCAGAGGGAAGGAAAAGCAGCCAACAAGTGCTCCGCATATGTGGAACTCCTTCAAGACTATTGGAAAAGCATTCCAAGTTAAGCTGGTTGAGAGATTGCCAGGAGTGCACAACTGTCATCAAGGCAAAGGGTGGCTACTTTGAAGAATCTAAAATATTACTACATGATTCCATATGTGTTATTTCATAGTTCTGATGTGTTCACTATTATTCTACAATGTAAAAATAAAGAAGTATTTTAAAATCAATTTTGCAATAGGGCAGCAACGTTACACAACGTGGAAAAAGTCAAGGGGTCTGAATACTTTCCGAATGCACTGCATTTATTTTTGGGTGACATGGGTCCCATTATGCCTGGTGAAAACCAAACAATGTATTCCACAGTAATAAACTTGTACCAACGGTCAAGCATGGTGGTGGTAGTGTGATGGTTTAGGGATGCTTTGCTGCCTCAGGACCTGGACAACTTGCCTTAATGGAAGGAACGATGAATACTGCTCTGTATCAGAGAATTATACAGCAGAATGTCAGGCCATCCATCTATGAGCTGAAGCTGAGTCATGCAGCGAGACAATGATCCAAAACACACAATCAAGTCTGTATGAAAATGGCTAGAAAAACACAAATTAGACATTTTGGAATGGCCTAGTCCAGACCTAATTCCAAATGAAATGTTGTGGCAGGACTTGAAACAAGCAGTTCATGCTTGAAATCCCAGAAATGTCACTGAGTTAAATAAATAAGTTCTGCATGGAAGAGTAGGACAACATTTCTCCACAGCGATGTGAGAGACCGATCAACAACTACAGGAAGTGTATGGTTGGAGTCATTGCAGCTGAACGTGGCCAATTACTTTTTCACACAGGGGCATTGGGTGTTGCAGTCTGAAGTTTACATACACTTAGGTTGGAGTCATTGAAACTTGTTTTTCAACCACTCCACAAATTTCTTGTTAACAAACTAGTTTTGGCAAGTCGGTTAAGGGCATCTACTTTGTGCATGACACAAGTAATCTTTCCAACAATTGTTTACAGACAGATTATTTCACTTATAATTCACTGTATCACAATTCCAGAGGGTCAGAAGTTTACATACACTAAGTTGACTGTGCCTTTAAACAGCTTGGAAAATTCCTGAAAATTATGTGATGGCTTTAGAAGCTTCTGACAGGCTAATTTACATTATTTCAGTCAATTGGAGGTGTACCTGTGGATGTATTTCAAGGCCTACCTTCAAACTCAGTGACCTCATGGAAAAATCAAAAGATACCAGCCAAGACCTCAGAAAAAAAGACACCTCCACAAGTCTGGTTAATCCTTGGGAGCAATTTCCAAACGCCTGAAGATACCACGTTCAACTGTACAAACAATAGTATGTAAATATAAACACCATGAGACCACACAGCTGTCATACCGCTCAGGAAGGAGACGCGTTCTGTCTCCTAGAGATGAACAAACTTTGGTGTGAAAAGTGCAACTCAATCCCAGAACAACAGCAAAGGACCTCGTGAAGATTCTGGAGGAAACATGTACAGAAGTATCTATATCCACAGTAAAACGAGTCCAGTATCGAAATAACCTGAAAGGCCGCTAAGCAAGGAAGAAGCCACTGCTCCAAAACCGCCATAAAAAGGCCAGACTATGGTTTTCAACTGCACATGGAGACGAAGATTGTACTTTTTGGAGAAACAATTTGGATGAAATAAAAATAAAAACTGTTTGTCCATAATGACCATCATTATGTATGGAGGAAAAAGGGGGATGCTTGCAAGCTGAAGAACACCATCCCGACCGTTAATCATGGGGGTGGCAGCATCATGTTGTGGGGGTGTTTTGCTGCAGGAGCATCTGGTGCACTTCACAAAATAGATGGCATCATGAGGCAGGAAAATGATGTGGATATATTGAAGCAACATCTCAAAAGACATCAGTCAGGAAGTTAAAGCTTGGTCGCAAATGGGTCTTCCAAATGGACAATGAAACCCAAGCATACTTAAATTCTTAAAATAAAGTGGTGATCCTAACTGACCTAAGATGGGGAATTTTTACTAAGATTAAATATCAGTAATGTTGAAAAATTGAGTTTAAATGTATTTGGCAAAGGTGTATGTAAACTTCTGACTTCAACTGTAACTTTCTTTATGTAATAATTTAAATAAGTATGTAATTGTTGTGTTATTTGTTCACTCAGTTTCCATTTATCTAATATTCGGTTTTGGTTGAAGATCTGATAACATTTACTGTAGTATCAAACATTATGCAAAAATAGAGGAAATTATAAAGGGGGCAAGTTATTTTTCACAGCACTGTAAATACGCTTAATACACATGAAATGCTTATCATAGTCCAAAATGTGTACAGGTCCGCACAGCACTTTTCTAGAATATTGGACAGTTTGCTTTCCGATTTCTCAGTGCGGCTCGAGCAATTTCTCCAACCTTCACCCCATTCAAATGAAGAGAAGACACGTTTGCAGAGTCGTGTTGGTTGGGAATTTGGGGGAGGTGCGCGGTCAGGCTGTGTGTCCCCGCGGACAGTGGTCTGAGAACCGTGTAGCTATGTCACAATGGGTTGCCGGACTATCACGGCTCTGTGGCTTTGGTACTCACGGCTCTATGGTACTCTGAGTGTTACCAGATTACAGTATATTGGGTCTCTGGTCATTTTAAAGGCCCAATGCAGCCATTTTTTTTTATCTCAATACAAAATCATTTATGGGTAACAATTAAATACCTTACTGTGATTGTTTTCAATTAAAATGCAAAAAAATAAACAATAATAGCTTCTTAGCAGAGCAATGGCCTCCACGTGCCTGTATGACCTCCCTACAACGCCTGGGCATGCTCCTGATGACGTGGCGGATGGTCTCCTGAGGGATCTCCTCCCAGACCTGGACTAAAGCATCCGCCAACTCCTGGACAGTCTGTGGTGCAACGTGGTGTTGGTGGATGGAACGAGACATGATGTCCCAGATGTGTTCAATTGGATTCAGGTCTGGGGAACGGGCGGGCCAGTCCATAGCATCAATGCCTTCCTCTTGCATGAACTGCTGACACACTCCATCCACATGAGGTCTAGCATTGTCTTGCATTTGGAGGAACCCAGGGCCAACCGCACCAGCATATGGTCTCACAAGGGGTCTGAGGATCTCATCTCGGTACCTAATGGCAGTCAGGCTACCTTTGCGCCCCCCCAAAGAAATGCCACCCCACACCGGTCATGCTGGAGGATGTTGCAGGCAGCAGAACGTTCTCCACGGCGTCTCCAGACTGTCACATCTGTCACATGTGCTCAGTGTGAACCTGCTTTCATCTGTGAAGAGCACAGGGTGCCAGTGGCGAATTTGCCAATCTTGGTGTTCTCTGGCAAATGCCAAACGTCCTGCACGGTGTTGGGCTGTAAGCACAACCCCCGCCTGTGGACGTCAGGCCCTCATACCACCCTCATGGAGTCTGTTTCTGACCATTTGAGCAGACACATCCACATTTGTGGCCTGCTGGAGGTCATTTTGCAGGGCTCTGGCAGTGCTCCTCCTGCTCCTCCTTGCACAAAGGCAGAGGTAACAGTGTTGCTGCTGGGTTGTTGCCCTCCTACGGCCTCCTCCACATCTCCTGATGTACTGGCCTGTCTCCTGGTAGCGCCTCCATGTTCTGGACACTATGCTGACAGACACAGCAAACCTTCTTGCCACAGCTCACATTGATGTGCCATCCTGGATGAGCTGCACTACCTGAGCCACTTGTGTGGGTTGTAGACATTTACCATTTAAGTCATTTAGCATGCTACCACTAGAGTGAAATGACAACCAGTGGAACAGCCAGCATCTAAATCAAAAGTTACCAAAACATCAGGCCAGGGTGGGGTTTCAGGTGTCTAGGAACTGAGAAGTCCTGGTCAAATCAAATCAAATTTATTTATATAGCCCTCAGTGGTACATCAGGCCAGATATCTCAAAGTGTCCTAGGGTATCAGAGAAACCCAGCCTAAAACCCCAAACAGCAAACAGCATCGCCAGCATTCAAAAGTTACCAAAACATCAGCAGGTGTAAAAGCACGGTGGTCTGTGGTTATCACCTGCAGAACTCCTTTATTGGGGGGGGTCTTGCTAATTGCCTATCATTTCCACCTGTTGTCTATTCCATTTGCACAACAGCATGTGAAATGTATTGTCAATCAGTGATGCTTCCTAAGTGGACAGTTTGATTTCACAGAAGTGTAATTGACTTGGAGTTACATTCTGTTGTATAAGTGTTCCCTTTATTTTTTTGAGCAGTGTATATAAAATACATTAACATTTTGACTGCACATGCTTTATAAGTGAATGTATTCATCTATTTCGCTTCACCCGCAATACCATCTGCTAAATATGTGTATATGACCAATAAAAAATGCAGATTTAAATTTTTTACTTAAACTGACTGCATATCTATCTCTATGTTGTTGTGTGTTGGTTTGACCACCAGACCACAAAGGAGTGTCATATGTGGACCTGTCCTTTCCATCTCCCGGTTCAACTGTACTTCATCATCAGGAACTTGGAGCGCTCTCCGGACTTTGGGATATCCCTGATCAAGATCTGGAACTACAACAGGAGCCTCAGTGTAAGAGCCCATTTTAGGGCCAAACTGGCAGATTGAGTCTGATATGGCACCCTATTCCTTATTTTGTAGTGCACTGCTTTTGGCTGGAGCCTTTGCAGTAGAAGTTGCCAGTTATAGTAAAAAGGGTTGCATTAGGTAATGATTCAAATGGATTTTGATAGAAATGGTACTTAAGTTGTTAGCACTTACTGTATGTGCAGCCCTTACATATATAAAGCATCTGATTGGTTCATCACACCAGTCCGAGTTCAGGGTTTACTAAGATAAACACCTTCATCTGTTAACAGTTGCTCATAAATTCAGCTCGCTTCAGCCAGCCCCAGTCATTCTACAGGGTGACCACCATATTGGCAGAAGGCTTTGGGAGGGAGGGTATAGCCTTCAAGCCGTGTCTGTGTGAGCTACCAGTCAGTCCAAATGTGGAACAGTAAGAGATTAGACCTGGGGGATTAGTGAGGGGACGCCCAGGTTACTGCTCTCGCCTCTCGCCCTGCTGCTGTCACAAAAGGGAAGGACGGGAATCACAAAGCCCAGGCAACCAGGCGTCTGTCTGGAACTATGGATGATATGGGTTGATATTAGCAGTGTCTCTGTTCATTGAGTCCTATTTCAGGTTATAGTGGTGTGTTTTAGGATGCGAGGTAAGGAGCTGTTTGATACTGTGGGGTCCATGGGGTGGGGATACACTGATTTAATGAGCAGGGATTGAGGAGATTTGAGTCTGGTCTTAGCCATTTAGCCATCCACCATGTCTGTCTGTGTGTGTTGGTAAGGAGACTAATTACAATTAGCTTTACAGTTGACTACGTCTGCACGGTTAGCTTAATTGACTCTGTCTACATACCTGTGGGAAAGAATATTGGGGCCTACAACTAGGAAGCTCCTTGGTTAACAGTATGGTATCAGTTTCAGTGTTGATCTATGTCACGTTCACATCAATATTCAAGCTCTTTGACATTTTCCTTGTTCATTTTCCATTTTCGATGTTGCTTTTCTTATACGGTCTACCGAAATCCATGCATTACCTAAATATTGCCCTGCTTAGAGCCTGAAATAGCTGTGCTGTTCTTTTTTAGGACCTGGACGTTGGTGCCCGGCATGTGAATCTTTACCTCAACAGCACTCTGGTGTTTGAAGGTGAGCTGGACAAGGGCTGTGGCAACCAGATCTTTGATTACAGCACCAGCATCGACCTCCAGGCACTCCATGTCCCAGAATCCTTCTCTCCCAGCCCAGTGGGGTCCGGCCACAGTCTGCGGGGTGCCAGCCCACAGCGCCATGACGAGAGTGGCGCGTGGGTGGAAAGCAGAGGGGAGAATCGAGACCCCAACCACAGACTATCTGAGGGGCTAGCCCAGGTCAGGATAGACATGCAGGATCAAATCTACAATCCCCCCTCCCCCACATCTACAAACTGTCCCCCCCTACAGAGGGACTCCTTTGACATGGACCCTCCGGACCTGGCCCTCCCCCACCCCCCTCTGAAACAGCAGCTGGAGCAGTCGGGTCAACCCACTGAGTGCACAGTCACCACCCAGCCTTCTTCCTCCAGGAGTCCCCAGTGGCTACAGCCCCTGGCCCGGAGCGCCCCCGAGGGCTGCGAGGCCGGAAGGGAGAGACCCCTCTGGCTAGTGCCCCAGCAGTCTGTGGAGCCCAAATCTCCCCTCCCCCAATCCACCTCTACCTCGGTGCTCCCGGAGCTGGGCTGTAACCCGGGGAGGGTGTGTCGGGGGGTGGAGAGGACTGTGAACGAGGGCCAATGGTGTACAGATTCTTTGGACCTGGGAGGTGACCAGCAGCACCAGGACCGGCCTGTTAGTGGACGTAGGAGCTCAGGCATGAATAACAACACCAGTAGCAGAAAACCAGCAGAGGAGCACCAGCATGGAGCCATTGGACTGAACACAGGTAGGATAATATACTGTGTGTGTGTGTGTACGTGTGTGTGTACGTGTGGTCCTAAGACCTGTGTGAGTAATTTCATTTGTACAATACTTTTGCGGCTCCTTTATCTACTCTGCATACTGAGCTGTGCAGGCAAGATATGAGAAGTTCATGTGATTTGAGACAGAATCATCTCTAGTGGTAGCCTGTTTGTCTACTTGCCTCTATTATGCAACTCAAGAATGTTTTCCCCCCAGGATCTGCCATTGGTTTCCCAATGTTGAGGATATTGAGAAATCTCGTTGTTCTTGTCAACGGCAGACCAGACATATCTTCTTTTTTTTTTCCTAAATGAGATTATAGAGCAGACAGATTGCTGCATCACAACAAATCTAGGCCTGCATCCTATAATAATCTCTCTTTATCTCCATGACAACAGACAGAATCCTCCCCCAGACCCTCTAGTAATAGCTTGTTTTTCCCCTATCTGGAAACAAACACACACACACACACACACACACACACACACACACACACACACACACACACGCACACGCACACAGGGCACATGCCAGCTGGTTCTGAACATATCTGTTGTGGATGTGTCAGCTGAAAGTTATCACACCAGCTGTCTGAGTTGGGCTATTCAGTATGAAAATTACATAATCATTACCATAAAAATTGTATCTTCTACATAACTGGAATATGTACAATTATTTTAGGATTATTGTGGGCCATAACTTTAGTTGGAGAATTCTTACTCACAAAATGATATAGAGTACCACAATGTATAAAACGGTCAAAAAATAAGCTTGCTTAGCTACACTTGTATTAGGTACTCTGCATGGTCTTTGAGGTAACATGAGAGTGTGTTGATTCCACAGAGGAGCCAAGTTCAGTGTCAGGCAGCATCAGCAAGAGGCAGCATCGTATCCCCCGGGCCACGCTCCACAGCCGGCAGGCCCAGGATGACAACCTCATGGAGTCCTGGGACTCCCTCACAAAGTTCAACCAGTGCCAGCGTGGTCGCATCTCCAACATGGGCTTCGAGGGCGACATCTTTGACGAGTTCCTCCAGCGTTCCTCCAGAGCCGCCAGTATCGCCCCACTCACCTCCGACCCAGCAGGCCCCCCCTACAGCCCCTTCCCCTCTTCGTCCCACCTCTCTTCACCCGCCCCTCAAGGGGGCTTCTGCGATGACCCGGTGGATTACCTTTTCGCCGAGCCAGAGTTTGAGATTCCGGTCCTCCCACGTGGTCAACGTCTGGTCATTAACATCCTGTCCACATGGGGTGACCGCCACTACGTGGGCCTCAACGGTCTGGAAGTCTTCAGCTCCAGCGGTCAGCCCGTCCGGCCCGCCCACATCCAAGCCGACCCGCCTGATATTAACGTGCTACCCGCCTACGGCAAAGACCCGCGCGTGGTCGCCAACCTAATCGACGGAATCAACCGCACGCAGGACGACATGCACCTGTGGCTGGCGCCGTTCACCCAGGGGATGAGTCATGTGATCTACCTTGAGTTCGCTGGGCCATGTCAGGTAGCCATGATAAGAGTGTGGAATTACAACAAGTCCAGGATCCACTCGTTCAGGGGGGTGAAGGAGGCTGAGATGCTGTTGGATGGGAGATGCATCTTCAGGGGAGAGATCGCCAAGGCGTCAGGGACACTGTCTGGAGGTAGGGGGGGATCATGAGTGAGGGATAGCCTCTCTCCTTAGACACCCAAATGTATCCCATGTTATAGTTCTACCACAGTTGGCCTATAATAGGTCCTTATTTTACGAGCTTCATGTATTATATTAATTTAGATCGTAGAACTACAGCATTTGTTTGGTGACAAAATACACTGAGTGTACAAACATTAAGAAAGTATCCCTAATATTGAGTTGCACACCCCCGCTTTTGCACTCAGAACAGCCTCAATTCATCGGGGCATGGACTCTACAAGGTTCCACAGGGATACTGGCCTATGTTGACTCCGATGCTTCCCACAGTTGTCAATTTGGCTGGATGTCCTTTGGGTTGGGGACCATTCTTAATACACACGGGAAACTGTGTGAAAAACTCATCAGCGTTGCAGTTCTTGACACAAACCTACTACCATAGCCCGTTCAAAGGCACTCAAATATTTTGTCTTGCCCATTCACCCTCTGAATGGCACACAAACACAATCTATGTCTCAATTGTCTCAAGGCTTAAAAGTCCTTATTTAACCTGTCTCCTCCCATTCATCTACACTGATTGAAGTGGATTTAACAAGTGACATCAATAAGGGATCATATCTTTCACCTGGTCAGTATATGTCATGGAAAGAGCTTGTGTTCTTTATGTTTTATACGCTCAGTGTAGGTTTAATGTCATTTGTTGCCCATGCATTAAAACATGTTTGCCTCTAACATCTTGAATTATACCTCCATCCCTCTCCTCTTAGGTCTGGACCAGTTCGGGGACACCATCTTGTTCACCACAGATGATGAGATCCTGGAGGCTATGTCGGGCTACGACGAGACGTTTTGCGGGGAGGCGGAGGGCTTCGAAGAGCTGGTGGGGTATGAGGAGGAGCTGCAGAGGCCCCGCACGGCCGACGGAGAGGGGGAGGAACGACCCTTCACCCAGGCTGGCTTCAGACCCGAGGACGACCTCGCTGTGAGTACAACATGACTGACTGGGACTGTACAGTGTAAACATGGAAAGCCTGGATACATAAAAATAAAAAAAATGGTTTTAACCTTTATTTAACCAGGCAAGTCAGTTAAGAACAAATGTATTATTTTCAATGACAGCCTAGGAACTGTGGGTTAACTGCCTTGTTCAGCGGCAAAATGACAGATTTTTACCTTGTCAGCTCAGGGATTCAATCTTACAACCTTTTGGTTACTAGTCCAATGCTCTAACCTGCCCGATTGATACAAGACGTGCAGGTTTTTTTCCAGCCTAGCGCTAACATTGCTGGTTTCTATTCACTGCCATCTTTCAGTTAAAACTCCATCTTAACCCAACTGATGGTCAGTCTGAGGAGACCCTGGAGCAGATCCCAGGAATGTACAACGGAAAGTGTGAGTACTCTCTTCTAAGTTAGTGTTATTCATGATCAATTCATGAATTCCTCATTTTAAACACAGGACTGTATTTTGCTCTCTGTAAAATGTCGCTAGCTCAGCTTGTTTCACACGGACTCTCTAAGATCTCTCTCTCCTTCTCTCCCCCCTCCCCATCTTCAGGCCTTAGGATAGAGTTGAGCATGACGTGGGGGGACTCCCACTACCTGGGACTGACAGGGTTAGAGGTGGTGGGGAAGGAGGGGGACAGCCTGCCTCTGGACCTGACCATGGTGGATGCCTCGCCACGGGACCTCAACGACCTGCCTGAGTACAGCCGGGAAGCACGCACCCTCGATAAGTCAGTACTGTGTGTGTGTCTGTGTGTATGCGTGCATGTCTCTGACCTCACACTGCTGACAATGTAGATGGATCTAGCTGCATAAGTGAGGAAATAATGGAAACACTTGAGTAGATAAGGGATAACGTGTATTAAAAGCAGGGGCTTCCACATGTGTGGTTCATGAGTTAATTAAGCAATTAACACCCCATCATAATTAGGGTCATGTATAAAAATGCTGGGCAGGCCATTATTTTGTCTACCATGGCTAGGATGACAATGCACCCATCCACAGGGCATGAGTGGTCACTGAATGACAGTCACCAGATCTCAACCCAATCGGACACTTCTGGGAGATTCTGGAGCGGCGCCTGAGACAGCGTTTTACATCAACAAAACACCAGATAATGGAATTTCTCTTGGAAAAATGGTGTCGCATCCCTCCAATTGTTTTGTTTATTAGATCCCCATTAGCTACTGCACATGCAGCAGTTACTCTTCCTGGGGTCCAACATAAAGTCCACAATTGACTTCCAGACACTTGTCGAAACTATGCCACGGTTTTGAAGCGGTTTTGATTCGTGGTGGCCCAATGCCCTACTAAGACACTTTATGTTGATTTTTCCTTTATTTTGGCAGTTACCTTTATTTTAAGTCGTTATCCAGTTAACTTGTCAACAACTTCATCAACACAGCCAACAACAGTATTGTAAGGGATTTCATTCAACTGACTCTATCTCATAAGTGTCTATCATGTCAGTGTTTTATTGTGGCTTTCATTCGATATACAGTGCATTCGGAAAGTATTCAGACCCTTTGAATTTTTTTTTACACATTTTGTTACATTACAGCCTTATTCTAAAAAAAAAATGATTTGGAAAGACACACACTTGTCTAAATAAGGTCCCACAGTTGTCAGAGTAAAAACCAAACCATGAGGTCGAAGGAATTGTCCGTAGAGCTCAGAGACAGGATTCTGTCGAGGCACAGATCTGGGGAAGGGTACCAAAACATTTCTGCAGTGTTGAAGGACAACGATCTTTGCAGCACTCCACCAATCAGGCCTTTACGGAAGAGTGGCCAGACGAAAGCTACTCCTCAGTAAAAGGCACATGACAGCCCAAAGACTCTCAAACTATGAGAAGCAAGATTCTCTGGTCTGATGAAACCAAGATTGAACTCTTTGGCCTGAATGCCAAGCATCATGTCTGGAGAAAACCTGGCACCATCCCTATGGTGAAGCATGGTTATGGCAGCATCATGCTGTGGGGATGTTTTTCAGCGGCAGGGACTAGAGGACTAGTCAGGATCGAGGGAAAGATGAACAGAGCGAAGATCCTTGATGAAAACCTGCTCCAGAGTGCTCAGGACCTCAGACTGGGGCGATGGTTCACCTTCCAACAGGACAATGACCCCAAGCACACAGCCAAGACCAAGCAGGACTGGCGCCGGGACAAGTCCCTGAATGTCCTTGAGTGGCCCAGCCCGAGCCCTGACTTGAACCCAATCGAACATCTCAGGAGAGACCTGAAAATAGCTGTGCAGCAACACTCCCCATCCAATCTGACAGCGCTTGAGAGGATCTGCAGAGAAGAATGGTAGAAACTCCCCAAATACAGGTGTGCCAAGCTTGTAGCGTCATACCCAAGAAGATTTGAGGCTGTAATTGCAGCCAAAGGTGCTTCAAGAAAGTACTGAGTAAAGGATCTGAATACTTATGTAAATGTGATATTTCCTTTTCTTTATTTTATACATTTGCAAAAATGTTTTTTTTAAATGTTTTTGTCATTATGGGCTAATGTGTGTAGATTGAGGGGGGGAAATGAATTAATCAATTTTATAATAAGGCTGTAACGTAACAAAATGTAGATAAAGTCAAGGGGTCTGAATACTTTTCCAAATGAACTGTATAGCAGTGCTCATCTACCCACCCGTGATAGGCAGTGCACATCTGACTGTCAGTATAGTAGGTTGGTAGGCTGCAGTCTCAGTGTGATGTGAGCACTAGCGCAGTCACACAAGGGGGCTCAATCACCCTCCTATGGAAAGTCAGAGAAACAGTCGTGTGGCTGGTGGGCTGCAGCCTTGGTCTTCTCCACATTCAATTATAGCTGTAGATTTGTGTTCCTTTTTTAAATATATTTTTCATTATTCGTTTTGGTGGTCCTTCTGTGGCTCAGTTGGTAGAGCATGGTGCTTGTAACGCCAGGGTAGTGGGTTCGATTCCCGGGACCACCCATACGTAGAATGTATGCACACATGACTGTAAGTCGCTTTGGATAAAAGCGTCAGCTAAATGGCATATATTATTATTATTATTATTTGTTCAATTTTAACTTTTGGGGTTCATCTAAGCCAATTGTACCCTCATTTTAACACACAAGATATGTGAATCATCATTTCCCATCAAAACTTCCCCTTTCCTAGTCTCTGAACTAAATTTCCCTCCATCCATTTTGAAATGCCAGATTGGAGGAGGCCCCTGCCCTCCTCTGGACCCTCTCCCCAGGCCCCTCACCGGTCCAGACCGATGAGCAAGCGGCTCCTGTCCTCCTGGCTTTCGTTTTTTTTGGTTGGCAAACAGCTGGAAGAAATAGTGCTGCTCCGTGCTCATCTGGAGCATGTTGCCACGCATCAGGTTGATGATAGACAGGCAGCTCTCCCAGAAGATGTCCCTGGAGCTCTCCACCAGGAAGGGTCTCAGTGGGTAGGAATTCTCGTTGCCCATGTAGGAGCAGGTCAGGTAGAGCCAGGTGATCACCATGGCCTGGAGCTGGTGCTCGGTGGCTACCTCGGAGGAGACCACCTTGCGGCACAGCATGTAGACAAACACCACATTGGCTGGGGTGAGGATGCTCTGGTTCCCCCAGCGGGGCTTGCACAGGAAGCGGTCTACACTCTGCAGCCACAGCCCTGGGTCGTTGGGGGACAGATTCTGGAGTCGGTAGCAGTGCCGAAAACAGGAACTCACCCAGTGCAGCAGTTCACCAGTTGAGGAATGGACTATCACCCTCTTGAGCATGTCGGTGGCCACGTTGGAGTTGGCGAGGACATTTTCTGAGCTCTTGGTGAGGTCTGGGGTACTCTGGTCCTGGGTGAGAGTGGACAGGTTGGTGCAGGACTGAGACTTCTCCAAGTTTTTGTTGTTGAGGTGGGTCACGCTGTTCTCGTTGTTCCCGTTGGGCTGCACCTTCTTGGAACCCTTCTTCCGCTTCATGTTGATGATTGAGCAGCGCTTCAGGTTCTTGCCTTTGGCGTTCCTGCTGTTCTGAATAGCCGTGTCATGTCCCACACTGCCCGGCCCATCTCCGACCTCCCTGATAGCTGGGTGAGAGAGACTGGATATTGCCCATGGTGACTGGGTAGCAATCAGGAATTGGATCATGAGACAGTATGAGCAGACTAAGAAAATAAAGGAGCATGTCGTACTTCATAACGTTATCAAGTGATTTAAGAAGGGATGTCAACGTAACTTGTAGCGACGTAAGAAGCCAAGTTCAGTTTTCCATCAAAATAATAATTATTGTAAGCTAACGTGACGTAATAAAGGAATTTACATATGTCGCAAGATAAAAGCTAATTTGCCGTTTTTCAAATCGACAGATCATTTTCGATTTTCGATTGAACTTGTTTGACTCCTATCTTTTGTAAATAAATCCCATTTGCGCATGTGCATAGCTGTAGATAAATCCAACAGGAGCGTTTGAGTAATGAAAGTTGGACAGAGGAGCTCAATCTCTGAGCAAGTCACACTTGGACCAACTTCAAAAAAAACAAATGTTATTTTCTGGCAGTAGTCCTTATTCTGTGCCAGATGTTGTGAAGTATCAAAACCAGACAGCACCCTTTTCTTTTTTATTGATGGATCGCCACGGGCACGCTCCAACACTCAGACATAATTTACAAATGAAGCATGTGTTTAGTGAGTCCGACAGATCAGAGGCAGTAGGGATGACCGGGGATGTTCTTTCATAAGTGTGTTAATTAGACCATTTTCCTGTCCTGCTAAGCATTCAAAATGTAATGAGTAGTTTTGGGTGGCAGGGAAAATGTATGGAGTAAGAAGTACATAATTTTCTTTAGGAATGTAGTGAAGTAAAAGTTGTCAAAAATGTAAATAGTAGAGTACAGATACCCCCCCAAAAAACCTACTGAAGTAGTATTTTACACCACTGGACCCAAGGAGCCAAATGTTTCACCGGAAGTATACACCTGAAGCATCCGGTTGGAATTTCCACTTTAGTCGACTCCTGGGATTTCTCATTGTTGCAGTTCAACTAGGAAGACTACATTTGCGTTCTAGAGGACTGGCATGACCATAATGCTGCCCATTTGCCTATAAAAAGGCCTATTTTGTTTGAATATAGGTGGTGATGTGTAAGTCTATGGACTTGGGCTGCAGTGGCAGCGTGTCAGTGAGCATAACCAAGTTAAGGAAGGTAATGGGTCCCTATATAGGCCTCTGACAGTTCAGGCCTCATGAGGCTCTGACAATTCAGGCTTCTCAGATATGTATTAGGGGAAAGGTGGCTTCTGTAACCCCTTTTTGGAGCCGGTTAAACCTGTGTGCTTGGACTGCCGTGTGCCTGCTATTTTGGTACCCTCTAAGCTGGCTTAGGGCGTGATTGTATGTCACCGTGGTATGTTATACTGAGTGACCGACTAAATGGGAACATACAGTTATGTTCCCTGAAGGAAGGAACGAGGTGTAAAATATTTTTCCCCTGCATCGTCAGGGGTTTTGGGCTTGCTGAAGAGCGGTTCTGAATTGAGAAAATGAATGCAAGCCCCGGTATTATAGCAAGGAAGGCGGGGTCTCCGAGGGCTGGCTCTGCATCCATTGACCCGTTGGGCGTGATTTCAGTTCTTACGGTGAATGTGAATGGTGTTGACTCTCCCCGTAATATTTTTCTACCTTATTCCCTCCTTCAGGGAACAGTAGTTATATTCATAACTGTAAGTTTTAATTTCCAACATATTCCTGAATCAGTGAGCTGTCTCTCTCTCCTCTGTACAGACTCATTGATGGCCACAACATCACCACTGAGGACCAGCACATGTGGCTGATTCCATTCTCCTGTGGCCAGCACCACACCCTGACGGTGAACTTTGACAAGGCCCAGACGGTGGCTGGCCTCCGCATCTGGAACTACAACAAGACCCCAGAGGACTCCTACAGGGGGGTGAGAGAGAGAGTCACCGGGATGGAGAACTGGCTTTAGTAGCCTGGTGGAAGTGTCAATTCAAAATGAAATATCTGGGCCCTGTAGGTTGCTTTTGCATTTGTGAGTCTTGTCATTAAAGGTGCAGTGCATTGTAGTTGTACAAATATATACGATAAGTGTGCATTTACAATATATGCAATTACTATACATTCACACTCTGCCATAGATTCTTAAAGAGATTTCAATATTGACTGATAGAAAAAAAATTGTTACGGAGTGAATCCCTATTCCTTACGAAAACACATTTGTTAAGATAACCATTTCTTATTAACCCTATTCATGTGTGCCCCAGGTGAAGGTGATCCATGTGTCTCTGGACGATACACTCATCTCTCCTGCAGAGGGCATCCTCGTCAGGAAGGGACCAGGGAACTGTCACTTTGACTTTGCTCAGGAGATCCTCTTCATCGACTTTCTCCAGACCCCCACCACTGGCCTGGTCAACAGCAAGAGTACAGGAGAGGAATCGGCCTACACACTCAAGTGACTACTTACTTGTAGGCTAGTCGGGTCCCATATCGGTTTGGGATGTCTTTCTAATGATCATACGAGTTGGCAAGACGGGACAAACAGATCTGGGACAAGGCGAATTGTTTTAGCCTCTCATAAAATAGCATTCTGGCTATTATCCCCACCGTGCCAAACGCCTAGTCATGTATCAAATGAATCATTCATACGCTCTACTACTGTAATGCAATACAATATGAGATGTCATTTTAAGGTTTGTGTCTTCGATGGTTTTCAGGGCTGGCTCCAGAAGACAGGAGCAAGCCAGCATGGACTACGAGGCCCCCATCATGCCTTGTGGATGTATCTTTCCTCCTGCTGCACACAAGACATAGTCCCACAGAATATTGTCCCCAACTACATTCAGCCATGGGACGATTTTTTTCTTAAGCGGATGGTCGGGAATCCAGAACATAATTCTAAATAATTTGTACACAAGAAGCCTAAACAGATATAGTATTTGACAAAAACATATCAAACCCTGATTACATTGGGCTAAGATCACATATTTCTCTCTATTTATGCATGAGAATACTTTAATTTAGAATATTTTCTAAATGAAAATCAATTTCAGCTGATTTACTGGTGATTGAATAGTCTTTTATGTCCAACAACAAAAATGTTATAGACATTTGTACAAATCTTGAGAAATCACAGATTTGGCCCGCTGATTTTATTGACGTAACATGTCACCTTACATAGACATACAGAACTTCTGCGACCAGTGCATCAAATATACAAACTAAATATTTCACCTTTTAGTAGATAGAATTGACAATATACAGTATATATTTTACCTTTCATAAAAGACATACTGTACATATTCAATGTCATTTCAACCAGTTTTGCCTGCTTGAGATACTGTGATCACTAAATGACTTGAAGACTGTAAAAGTCCTAAGTGTGTACACGTCTCTTCCTTAACCCTTGACCCACCAGTCATCTTCCAGCTGCAGCTGCTGACCACCTGGGGTGACCCCTACTACATTGGCATGAACGGCCTGGAGATCTATGACCAAAACGACAAGAAGATACCCCTCAGTGACAACAGTATCCTTCCTACAATGTTAACACCACAAACACATACACACACACTGAGAACTGCTGCAATCTACACTTACACCCAGTGTCTCACTTGACCTGACTGGCTGAGCTAGTTAGCGTGAGACTTCAAGTCTGGCCTAAGACTGGTCATAAACCCTGGTCCTAGAAATCCACAGGGTGTACCGGCTTTAGTTTTAGCCAAGCATTAAAACACCTTATTCAGTCAATCAAGGTTGTGATGATTAGTTGAATCAGGTGTGTTTAATGCTGGTGTGGAACGAAAGCCTGCTCTCCCTGTACCGGTTGTCAATATCTGGCCAAGTTGCAAAGTCGGAAGCACCGCCTAGTTCTACAATCTCTTCTTCTAATCTGTTTTTAAACCTAACCCTAACCTTAACCACACTAGTCTTTGTTTTTTGTTTTTTTGTTTATGGAATTTCGATTATAGCCAATTTTGTAGCTTGTTCATATAGTGGCAATCTCATGTACCATCCCTGGACCAAGTTTGGTGAACTCCCAAACTATAAATGTACCCTGAAATAGTAAAAGGGTGGCTTCCAGTAGAGGAAATGGAAATGGCAGGAGTAATGACACAGTAGTCAACACAGTTTGGCTGAGTCCATTCTTTAAACAATGCTTCTAGATGTCGCTGCGTTCCCAGACAGTGTGAATGTCCTGGACAGTGTGAAGGGTGACGTGAGGACTCCAGATAAGCTGGTAGATGGAGTGAACAACTCTCATGATGGCATACACATGTGGCTAGCACCGGTGCTCCCCGGACTGGTGAATCGCGTGTATCTCATATTTGACCAACCAGTGACCGTGTCCATGATCAAACTGTGGAACTACTCCAAGACACCACAGAGGGGGGTAAAGGAGTTTGGGGTAAGTCAGTCTTCTTTTCTCTCTCCTCAGCACAGTAACACAGACCATATTCATCAGAGAGACCCAGGGTCTTAGGACTTGGGAGCAAAGCAGAATAAGGATCATTTCAGACTATAATGGTCTAATAAAGTACTATTATTAGGAATTCTTCCCTAGAGTTTTATTTCACCTTTATTTACACAGGTAAGTCAATTAAGAAAAAAAATCTTATTTACAATGACGACCTGTCAAACATCAATAAAGAACAATTACATTATAGATGTGTGTATTTAGATGTGTATATACACATCTATACACATCTACAGTGCATTCGGACAGTATTCAGATCCCTTGACTTTCCACATTTTGTTACGTTACAGCCTTATTCTGAAATGTAATTTGTATGTTTTAAGTCCTCATCAATCTACACACACAACCCCATAATGTTTAGAAATGTTTACAAATGTATCAAACAAATTGAACAGAAATACCTTATTTACACAATAATACACAATTCAGACCCTTTTCTATGAGACCACAAGCATTTCGCTACACTCGCATTTAACATCTGCTAACCATGTGTATGTGACAAATAAAATTTGATTTGATTTGATTTGAAATTAAGCTCATATTAATCCTTTTTCCATTATTCATCCTTGAGATGCTTCTACAACTTGATTGGAGTCCACCTGTTATAAATTCAATTAATTGGACATGATTTAGAAAGGCACACACCTGTCTATATAAGGTCCTGCAGTTGACAGTGCATGTCAGAGCAAAAACCAAGCCATGAGGTCGAAGGAATTGTCCGTAGAGCTCTGAGACAGGATTGTTTCTAGGCACAGATCTGGGGATGGGTAATATTTCCGGCCAAACTCAGCAATCGGGGGAGAAGGACCTTGGTCAGGGAGATGACCAAGAACCCGATAGTCACTCTGACAGAGCTCCAGAGTTCCTCTGTGGAGATGGGAGACATTTTCAGAAGTACAACTATCTCTGCAGCACCCCACCAATCAGGCCTTTATGGTAGTGGCCAGACGGAAGCCACTCGTCAGCTAAAGGCACACGAAATCCCACTTGGAGTTTGCCAAAAGGCACCTAAAGACTCTAAGACCATGAGAAACAAGATTCTCTGGTCTGATGAAACCAAGTTGAACTCTTTGGCCTGAATGCCAAGCGTCACGTCTGGAGGAAACTTGGCACCATCCCTACGGTGAAGGGTGGTGGTGGCAGCATCATGCTGTGGGGATGTTTTTCAGCGGCAGGGACTGGGAGACTAGTCAGCATCGAGGGAAAGATGAACGTTGCAAAGTACAGAGAGATCCTTGATGAAAACCTGCTCCAGAGTGTTTAGGAACTGACTGGGGTGAAGGTTCACCTTCCAACAGGAAATTGACCATAAGCACACAGCCACGGCAACGCAGAAGTGGCTTCGGGACATGTCTCTGAATGTCCTTGAGTGGCTCAGCCAGAGCCCAGACTTGAACCCGATCTAACATCTCTGGAGAGACCTGAAAATAGCTGTACAGTGACGCTCATTCAACCTGACAGAGCTTGAGAGGATCTGCAGAGTAGAATGGGAGAAACTCCCCAAATACAGGTGTACTAACCAAGCACAAAAAAATACCCTTATTTCACCAGGTAAGATGACTGAGAACACGTTCTCATTTACAGCAACAACCTGGGGAATAGTTACAGGGGAGAGAAATGAGCCAATTGTAAGCTGGGGATGATTAGGTGACCAGAGTGGGAATTTAGCCAGGACACCAGGGTTAACTTCTTGAGTGTAGTGGGCAGGATTTTCGTTTTTGGCAAAAAAAAAACGTACCCATTTGAAACTGCCTATTTCTCAGGCCCAGAAATTAGAATATGCATATAATTGAGAAAACACTCTAAAGTTTCCAAAACTGTCAAAATATTGTCTGTGAGTATAACAGAACTGATATTGCAGGCAAAAACCTGCGGAAAATCAAACCAGGAAGTGGCTTCTATTTTGAAAGCTCCATGTTCCATAGCCTGCATTCGCTCCATTTAAGGGGATATCAACCAGATTCCTTTTCCTATCGCTTCCTCAAGGTGTCAACAGCCTTTAGACATAGTTTCAGGCTTTTATTTTGAAAAATGAGCGAGAAATATAACATTGCGTCAGTGGATAGCTGGGTGTTCACATAAGTTTTGCTTGTGCAACAGAGTGGGGCAGCCATTTTCTCTCCCTCTCCTATTGAAAAAGCGACAGTCCCGGTTGATATATTATCGATTATATATTTTATATACAACCAGAGGATTGATTATAAAAAATGTTTGACATGTTTCTGTGGACATTATGGATACTATTTGGAAATTTGGCTGCGATGTCGTGACTGCTCGAGCTTGTGGATTTCTGAACATAATGCGCCAAACAAATGGAGGTATTTTGGATATAAAAATAATCTTTATGGAACAAAAGGAACATTTATTGTGTAACTGGGAGTCTCGTGAGTGAAAACATCCAAAGATCATCAAAGGTAAGCGATTTAATCTATTGCTTTTCTGACTTTCGTGACCAATCTACTTGGCTGCTAGGTGTTTGTAATATTTTGTCTAATGAGAGAGATGTTCTTACATAAACGCTTGTTATGCTTTCGCCGAAAAACTGTATTGAAATCTGACATGCCAGGTGGATTAACAACAAGCTACGCTGTGTTTTGCTATATTGCATTTGTGATTTCATGAAAATTAAATATGTTTAGTAATTGAATTTGAATTTGGCGCGCTGCAATTCAGCGGGTGTTGATGAAAATGATCCCGTTACCGGGATGGGTGCGTCAAGACGTTATCCACTTCCAAAAGCATCTGGTCTCCCATCCAGGGACCAACCAGGACCAACCCTGCTTAGCTTCAGAAGCAAGCCAGCAGTGGGATGCAGGGTGGTAAGAAGACTCGTGGCTGTAATCCATGCCAAAGGTGCTTCAACAAAGTACTTAGTAAAGGGTCTGAATACTTATGTAAATGTGATATTTCAGTTTTGTATTTTTTATAAATTAGCAAAACGTTCTAATTTTTGTTATGTCATTATGGGGATTGTGTGTAGATTGATGAAAAAAAAACTATTTAATTAATTTCTAATAATAACAAAATGTGGAAAAAGACAAGGGGTCTGAATATTTTCCAAATGCACTCTATATACACATCAATACATATCTATATATACACATCTATATACACATTGCTGTAAACAAGATTCTGTTCTCTGTTAAACTTTCTGGACTTAAATAAGGGGTAATAAATGAATGACTACAGTAAGCCTTCCTTGTGTAGCTGCTAGTAGATGACCTCCTGGTGTATAACGGCATCTTGGACAGTGTGAGCCAGGCGGCGCAGGGCATCCTGCCCACCTGTGACCCGGCGGTGCCCTACCACACCATCCTCTTCACCGACAACGCCCACATTGCCCACCGTGAAAGGAACACTGTCATCAGGTAACCCAGCATGGGATTGGCTGCTGCAGCCTGATATAAGCTAATTATTTCCCTGTCCATCGGAATTCACGCATGTGCGGATAGGTTGGGCTGCTTGTCCATCAACATGCACACATACTTATTGGTTCTTCTGTCTAGCCGCTGTCAACGTGAGAATGCAAAGTCATTTACCATATTCACATGATGTGAGTTTTTTCAAATGGCAGGAGACCGTGGCTACCATAGTGGGACAAGCTCTGTATTTTCTAGGACAGATGTTCCTATCAGTTATAACAGTGTGTAATTGGCACTGAAGTCTACCTCTTTGTGACTCGTGTGCAACGAAGATATGCTCTCTCTACTCCAGCCCCCGCGGTAGCAGACATCGCGATCTGAAACAGTGAGTAACTGAGTCCCTCATTAGCCTTGTCAGTCAGTTATAAAAAGTTGTGTTCATGTTCCCAAGTCACCCCACCTCCAACCCACAGCTTGGCTTGTGATGCCAAGTCCTTCTACAGTAGTTCGGAACAGACCTCCTAGTCCCTTGTCACTCACGTCTCTTGTCTCTCCACCTTTCTGTAACTTCATTGTAAGAGACGACTTGAACCTGCTCGCGTCAAGCTTTGTTGCCGTCAGTCAGTCCGTCCTTAGTTTTTGTGTTATCCGCAGCTCCCATGCTCCAGCCTTTCATATACCTGGCCGGATTATGCAGAGACTCAAGTGAAACTGGTGTGTTTTCCCCTCCTTGTGTTGTTTTGCAGCAATTATGTGGAGGACCAAGATGTGAAGATGACCAATGAGAACGAGATAGTCCATCACCACAAGAAGAAACAAACAGCTGATCCAGGTAAGCAATTCAGCCAGAATGTCTTTGTTCAGTATATACTGTATACACTTAAACATACCAGGTATAATAGAATAATCAGTGAGACGCAAATGAAACTAAAAGCTACATTATCAATATGGGTGTTTCAGAGCTGATGTTTCCACACTATTATCAACCCAAATGTTCCAGTGTCTTTTAAACATACCAAAGGCACAAACGTTTGTGTGAATCTCCCCCCTGCCTGCTGAAAACAAGGAGGGGGAAATACATTCAAAAAACAGAACATTTGAATTTCTGATGTTATGTCTATTTTTGTGTGTGAAGCAGCCTTTATTTTTTGGACACTAATGAAACAAAACCATATTTACTTTCTAATCTTGCAGCGCTTCGGCCTAAAACCTGCATGACAGACACTGGGAAGCTCGGGAAAAGGAGGTACTGACAGATGGACTGACAGGCAGATGATCAGACGGACGTTGATGGAGTCCCCCTGGTCAAATGGAGGGAACAGAAATGAAAGGATGACGGTTTACTGACAATCTGCACTAATCCCACTCGGGGGGACTTTTAACACAAAGCCTTGACCAGCTGAAGAGAACCATTTCCATTGCCCTCCATCAGTAATTACACTGTAGGGAAGTGTTGCCTAGTGACAGCCCTTGTGTGTAAGTTGGGTCTACTTTAGAAGAGGACAGAGCTTGTACAGAACACATTTTGTTTGTATCCATCTGGCCACAGGATCAGCCTTCCATTGTCTCATTGGATTGGTTTTCTTGCCACTCGTTCTCTCTAGACTCCTACGTTTCATCAGATGAATAGTACCTGTGTAGTATTACTACATCACATAATACCTGTGTAGTACTACATCAGATGAAGAGTACGGTACCTGTGTAATACTATGTCAGTACTACATCACATGTATAGAACCTTTTGTCGTTGCACCTGTTTTGATTGTCCTTTTCACAGTGTCAGGGTGAACCTATATAAGGCTGCTATGTCGGCCATCTTCGTGCCTAGTTCTATTACGGCTCCTATCTGTCGCTGCTTCTCGTGATTTTGTGCTGCATTCTCCTGCTGGCACTGATGCACAGATACTCAAATATGATTTCAGTGGCAACAACTACACTCTTAGTAGATGGGATCTAGATCCTATATTTATAAATGAGTTGTATTCATGAAAAGCCTAGTGGGCTATAGATTTGATAGCCCCTAGCCTCTAGCCTAGTGGCATAACACATGGAAATGTAGTAATGCACCTGCAATCTGCACCAACGCACATGAATGCTATGCAGTAAACCTGTTAAGGTTTTCTCATGTCTGTTTTATCTAGGTGCATTTGGTGGCAGATGGGGTTTTAATACAAAGGGTAGAGAATATGACTGTCTTTTCCATAAAGTAGAATCAAGCAGAATATTGGTCACATTGAAGCAATAGGTCTGATACAGTTGAGCCATGCAAGACCACTCCATTTGCCTAAAGGCCCAATGCAGATGTTTTATATCCATTTTTAATAATTTCTAGGTTACAATTAAGTACGTTACTGTAATAGAATTCTGTTAAAAATGAGAGTCATTTTTTAGCAAATAACTATTTCTCAAGCAAGAATGTTCCTAGGACTGTATGGGAGTGGGTTGAGAAGGGAGGAGGAAACTGAAAACAATTAACAATTAAACAATTTACCGCATGGTGATATCACCATGGAAAGCCAAAAATACCACCCATGCAGACCTGCTGATTAGAAGGACCTATCAGGAAATAACACCGATCACATTTCTTCATACTTTTACAGTGTTAGTTTCATCAACTGTTGTACAATATGATAGAAAACACAGGGGAAACCAATTGTGACTGCACTGGGCCTTTAACACAGAAACAGTACGTACACTTTCTTCTTAGATGTAGATTTTACAGCACTGAATATATTCATCTATAATATTTTGGATTAATGAATATATTGGTGAACATGTGTATATATACACACACACCCACAGTTATTAGAAAAACTTATTTGAAAAATAAGTGACCTTTATTGAAGTTGCTTTATGTGAAAATATTTTTTGAGACCCATTTGTTTGCGAAAATGGTCAAATATAATTAATACCAAAAGTTTATTGGAGATATATTACCAATATATACATTGTTGTGTGAACATCATGTTGGCTTTTGGTTGAAAAACACCTAAGAATATGTAACCAGAAACAACTGAATATTTAATATGCAAACACTGAAACCATACCTCAAATAGGGAAGATGTGATCTTTAAATAGGATGGCTATTTGATGAAATCTTGTTTTATCTTGAATGTTTGAGTAAATGTTTGAGTATAATCCAGTTGTAGTTTTATTCCTATACCCAGTAGTATTTGTTGCATGGACAAGTTACCACGGTTGAGCCACAATATAGCCTATTTCTTACTTTATACCCTTGTACTGAATATGACAGAGGAGTTGCATTGCTTTTTTGAAATGCTATTTTATGTATTTGTTTTAAAAATGTCAGTCTACAGGTAAACACACTGCGCCTGAGTGATGATGGCTATTACTTGATGTGTGACATTCTGTTTTTAAATATTTTATTTTTTTAAATCTTGTTCAAATACATGTATATTTCATGTAGGTACATTTTAATAAATTAAATAATTGAAAAACCAAGTGACAGAGTTGGTCTTGGTGTCATGATGTCAGACAATACAGTCATTCTCTTTTGATAAGGAATGACTGGTATTGAGTTATACTCTGCTCACATTCTAGAGGAGCAGTACTTGGAGAAAAGGTGGTGTAGGACCAACCTGGATTTCTACAACTCATGCAAACATTGCCATGAAGATGAGTTCTTGGGAGATGCCTCTCAGATTTCCCTGGGAAAGTCCACTCCTCCCTCTGGTCTTCCCATTTCTGAATTTGGGGGCAAACACGTAAAATAAACATTTACTTGACAGACCATAGTAGTGCCTGGGAAAAAAAGCAAAATGTTGAAGTAGTTATCACAGACCAATCATCTTGCAGGATTTGAATTTGGATTATGTACCATTTCTAACACTGTGTCAAATACTAATAACTCATTTCGTAATGGGTCAAACTAGGTCAATAATCTCTAAGAGAAATCCAATGTTTGAATATTAACTCTGCTGACTAAAGAGTTTGCCTTTGTATGGCCACGATGGTCTATTTGCTTGACTAAATAAGGCCAAAGTCATGTTTAGCTGAGAATACGGCAAATATTTCTCCACGAATGCTTACGTACTGTATTGTACCAGCAATAGTTGAAAGTTGGTTGAAAACAACCCCCCCTCTAAATTATGTCTTTAACACTTTGAACCCAGTGACCCCTTTTATAGAAAGAAATGTCATACATTCAGTTGTGTACATGTGAGCAGATCACATTATGTAACATGATATCCTGTGGTTTTGCTTTTTGAATGCTGAAAAATGTGTAACAGTATGGTTGAACAGTGGACGCATTACCTTATACTGTACAAAACCAGCGAACCAGTAAACAAACCCACAGTAAATTTGTGTTATCAATACTTCAGAAATCCTTTCCAATTAGCTTCAGGATTTTTAGGAAATGTGGCACAGTGATTTGTAGATCCTCTTATACCAGTCACGTGGGTCTGTGTCGACTCCTTTAGCATCCATGGATTTTTGCCGCCAATGATAATCTATAAATATAGCAACAACAATGGAGATGTTAGGGGGAAAAAAAGTGTATGTAATACATCTTTAATATGCAATTAAATAACAGTGAGAATCAAACATGTATTGCTTTTTCAATGTCCACACCATAATTGAACAAAACAGGTGTTTTTTTAGTATAGGTCAAGAAACAGCCTACACTTGTGTTTACTTTCACTGTCTATCTCCTATCTCTGCTCTGCCTTTTTGACCGAAGCACATGTAAATGACAAACAATCAATGCAATGGTAACCGACATAAATTAAACGTGGCCTGCTAGGGCACCGTAATGTTAACTGCTAGATTACCGGTATTACCATGACTTTGATAGTCTCGAAAGTGGGAGGTTTTTAATTTTTGGGAAATGATCTGTGGCTAAATCTAACCAGTTTGCTTTCTTGGCAGTCATATGATTCTTCGAAAAAATATATAATCTGGTTACAAATAATTCTGCAATGGTTATCTGTTTGAAATGATAGGCCAAACCCCAATGTAAAGTCCCGTACTGAACGTGACCTATTAGATTGTCATGCTGAATCCAGATTTCATATACAGTGCATTCGCAAAGTATTCAGACCCTTTGACTTTTCCCACATCGTTAAATCAATCTCCACACAATACCCCATAAGCAAAAACAGGTTAAGAAATGTTTGCAAATGTATTCATTTTTAAACAGAAATACCTTATTTACATAAGTATTCAGACAGTTTGCTATGAGACTCTAAATTGAGCTCAGGTGCATCCTGTGTCCCCAAGAACACAGTGGGCTCCATCATTCTTAAATGGAAGACGTTTGGAACCACCAAGACTCTTCCTAGAGTTGGCCGTCCGGCCAAACTGAGCAATCGGGGAAGAAGCGCCCTAGTCAGGAAAGTGACAGAAAACCTGATGGTCACTCTGACAGCGCTCCAGCGGCAGGGACTGGGCAACTAGTCAAGATCAAGGGAAAGATGTATGGAGCAAAGTACAGAGAGATCCTTGATGAAACCTGCTCCAGAGCGCTCAGAACTTCAGACTGGGATGAAGATTCACCTTCCAACAGGACAACGACCCTAAGCACACAGCCAATACAACACAGGAGTGGCTTCGGGACAAGCCTCTTTAATGTCCTTAAGTGGCCCAGCCACAGCCCGGACTTGAACCCGATCGAACATCGTTGGAGAGACTTGAAAATAGCTGTGTAGCGACACTACCCATCCAACTTGACAGAGCCTGAGAGGATCTACAGAGAAGAATGGGAGAAACCCGTGTGCCAAGCTTGTAGCGTCATATCTAAGACTCGAGGCTGTAATCGCTGCCAAAGGTGCTTCAACAAAGTACTGAGTAAAGGGTCTGAAACTTATGTAAATGTGATATCAGTTTTTTGTTTTTGGTAAATTTGCTAAAATTTCTAAAAACCTGTTTTTGCTTTGTCATTATGGGTTATTGTGTGTAGATTGAGAGGGGGAATATTGAATCTATTTTAGAATAAGGCTGTGACATAACAAAATGTGGATAAAGTCAGGGGTCTGAATACTTTCCAAATGCACTGTATACTACTATCCCTCTCAAAACGTATTCACTTTACCTGTGGTCTCCAGAATTCTGTCCCGTGGCATTTTCCATTTCTTGTCAGGTCGTTCACAGTTTGTTTTTTGGGGTTATTTCACTCCTTCAGATTCTATTTCCACCACTGCATACCGATGCTTCATTCTAGAGGTAGTGGCTTGCGAAAGTATTCACCCTCCTTTTTCCTATTTTGTTGCCTTACAACCTAAAATAGATTTTGGGGGGATTTGTATCATTTGATTTACACAACACACCTACCACTTTAAAAATGCTAAATCTTTTTTATTGTGAAACAAACAAGAAATAAGACAAAAAAACAGAACTTAAGCGTGCATAACTATTCACCCTCCCAAAGTCAATACTTTGTAGAGCCACATTCTGCAGCAATTACAGCTGCAAGTCTCTTGGGGTATGTCTCTATAAGCTTGGCACATCTAGACACTGGGATATTTGCCCATTCTGCAAGGCAAAACTGCTCCAGCTCCTTCAAGTGGGATTGGTTCTGCTGATGTACAGCAATCTTTAAGTCATACCACAGATTCTCAAATGGATTGAGTTCTGGGCTTTGAGTAGGCCATTGAAAGACATTTAAATGTTTCCCATGAAACCACTTGATTCTTGCTTTAGCACTATGCTTTGGGTCATTGTCCTGCTGGAAGGTGAACCCCCTTCCCAGTCTCAAATCTCTGGAAGACTGAAACAGGTTTCTCTCAAGAATATCCCTGTATTTAGCACAGCCCATCATTCCTTCAATTCTGACCAGTTTCCCAGTCCCTGCCGATGAAAAACATCCCCACAGCATGATGCTGCCACCACCATGCTTCACTGTGGGAATGAGAGGTGTTGGGTTTTTGCCAGACATAGTGTTTTCCTTGATGGCAAAAAAGCTACATTTTAGTCTCATCTGACCAGAGCACCTTCTTCCATATTTTTGGGGAGTCTCCCACATGCCTTTTGGTGAACACAAAACGCGTTTGCTTATTTTTTTCTTTAAGCAATGCCTTTTTTCTGGCCACTTGCTTAGTGGTGTTGCAGATTCTGGAGCCTTTCAGAACAGATGTATATATAATGAGATCATGTGACACTTAAATAAAGTCTACCTGTGTGCAATCTAACTAATTATGTGACTTCTGAAGGCAATTGGTTGCACCAGATCTTATTTAGGGGGTGAATACATATGCACACACCACTTTTCAGGGTTTTTTCAAATTGTTTTTTGAATAAAGTACTTTTTTTTCATTTCATTTCACCAATTTGGACTATTTTGTGTATGTCCATTACATGAAATCCACATAAAAAAAAAAATATTTAAATTACAGGCTGCAATGCAACAAAATAGGAAAAATGCAAAGGGGGATGAATACATTTGCAAGGCACTGTAAAATAAAAGGAAAACAATTATGTGTATTTCTTTGTGCGATTAGCAGACATGAAACAAAATGGTAGAAATACTCTGCTATAAATAAAAACTAGCACATGTGCTGATACTTCACTTTTTACTCTACTTTTATTTGCAAATGCGAATGTAATGCGCACACTGTAGAGCCCTGTAAATTGACCACCTGGTGAAATAGACATTCTTATCTGCCAATACCTAAATCTACCCACAGTTGGGGAGGTTGGGGGAATATTAAGAATATTAAGGTTATATTATTGTAGAGAACAATCCAGATAATGATTAATTATATCATTTATGACATACTGTAGGGCAGCGAAATCTACGTTTTGACATTAATTTTGTAGCACCCTCTTGAATTGACACATTTGTCTCTACATTGTGTCACGAACCGGCTCAAAGCCCATAACAAAAGGGAGACATCATGGAGATAAGGAATAACAAAACATATATTTATTAAATATGGTAAACTAAGTACAATATACAATGGTGTGTGTAATCAGTAATCAGTAGTGTAAGTGAGTGTTTTGCATGAATGTGATAATGCAGGGTGTTGAAAGGTGCCGAAGCAAACAACCAAAAGGCTACCAAGATACACAACAAAATCTAGAAAGGTGTCTGCATGGAGAGAATCTCCTCCATTAATGTGGAAGAGGTCTATTTATCCTGGGACACACCTGGCCCAGGTGTTTCCCATGCAGCTGACGACCCTCCCAACTCCGCCCACCGGCATCCTAATAAGGAAACAAGAACAAAGAGAGAATACGGCAGACAGAGTGGGAGGGTCATCACAATTATCAAACAGTAGTGAGTGATGTGAGAGTTGAAAATATGCTTGGCCTATCATGAGGGTGTCTGTGTGTGCTGGAAGTAACATTTTGCAACATATGGTGTGACTAGTGGGAAGGTTATGGCTAACCTTGGGTGTAGGCAGTAATCCTGAGTTGTGGGGGACACATACAGAGCACAGTGTTTGCGAAAACAAACTGTCTTTTGTTAGACAATAACAGGAGCCAGATGTGTGATAACTGTATCTAGGGTATGAGCGCTTAGATATTCTGCACAGCAACAACTACACCTGCTAACAGGAGCGCCTGGGGCTTGGACCAGCCTGTGCGCCAACGATAGGCTAAGTGAGTCTAAACCACACTCAGCCTCTACTCTGACAGGCTCAGAAGCGGGAACTACTTCTGCCAAAGTATATTAGAAGAACTTTGTCAGGAACTAGTTCTCTGTTCTGCCCTGTGTGGTGTTACATTTAACCCGTATATATGAAAATTGCATGTACCATTTATTGCTTGACTAATAATAAAAACATAGAAGATTCTCGGTGACTCCGTGTCACCTCCTGTCCTGATGCCAGATTCGATTGACGCAACCCTAACAGTGAACACCCTATTAAATACAACTTAACTAGCTAACTATTGTTAACTACAACTCCGCCAAAGAATGGCCATGAATGTTAAACCAAACCCGATCAATTATGCCGATACTAGTTTGGTAGTTAACGTTAACGCTTGCTTAATTTGTAGCCACATGGCTACCTAACGTTAACTATCTAGCTACCATTAGCTAGAACATTAGCTACCTAGCTAGACGACTGACACTATTTATGTAGCTAACCTTACTTGTGCTTTCTCATGTTAGTATAGTAGTTAGTTAACTAAATTCAGTGACAATAGTAATAACTAAGATAATTATCTTCATCCTTGCGTTGGTTAGCTAACGTAGTGGCAGCTAACGCTTGCTGTTAGCTAAACTAGCTGTCGGGACCCGGTTACGAACTCGGGTCTCCGGTGTGAGAAACAGTCACTTAGTAAACTGAGCCACTAATAGTCGGCAGAACCCAGAAGATGAGGCAGACACACTAGAGACGGTGATTTAATAAAGAAAAAAGGAAAAGATCTTCAGGCAAAAATATAAATCCACAACGTCAAAAGTAATTCCAAGAGAAAAAATGTATATCCTCCAAGACACAAGGAAAATCTACAAAGTGGTAAGAACAGCAGGGAAAAAAACAAAAGAATAATAAAAAATAAACAAGAACAAAACCAGAGTACCTCTAGAAAATCCAACTAGAGAAACAAAAGTTCACAGCATGGCTGGGTGCTAACATACAAACACAGAGCAAAGAACTGAGGAACACTAAAGGTTTAAATACAATCAAGGGAAATGAGGCACAGGTGCAACTAATAACTAGAACAAGGGAAAAACAAAAGGGTCAAAAAGCACAATGGGGGCATCTAGTGACCAAAACCTGAACAATCCTGGCCAAATCCTGACACTAGCTAAAACAAAACTTTTTTTATTTGTATTTTTTTACAAATACACAATCAAATATATACACAATAAGATTGTACTATTATTATAGGCTTTTGAGAGATTATTTTGGCAAATTTGCTGAAATGTTAGAGGAAACCTTCAACGAGTTAGTAAACCGACACCGTGCTTTCTTTCATCCAGGTAGTTCTGCGCGCTTGATCCTAGTCCAGTCTCCCCATTTGTTGATGGACATTTTTCCCTCTATCAAGCATAGTTATAGAGGGAGCCCAACCATCTCTGATAAAAACTATTTCCGTCAGCTTCATATGAGACAGAATCAGAAACCGATGAATCACTTAGTAAGTATATTGTTTTCTCATGCACTTATCAACTCTGTAGTGACCTTCTGCTAAACTGCTTCAAATACAAGGTGGAGAATTAGTGACTAGAAGATGACTCACATGGTGCAGGTGGGGAAACTGTCCAAGCAAGCTAAAAGAACATCAGATAGTGATGTTAAAATAATACATTTCTATATAAATTAAACATTTTATTCAATTGAGACCAATTTAATTACTAATGGGATTCAGAGGGAATAATGTGATATACCACCTTCTACTAGTTTCCTCTGGATTGTCATCTAGCACAATACCTCTGGCTAAAATATAAGGCTATGACTTGTCATTTTATATGAAAGCAGGACCCTTAAAATACTTCCAATAACTAGTGTTCTCCAGCTCTTTGGAGCTATTAGAGCATCTTTTTGTGGCATACCATCACATCTCTTTACATAGCCTCAAGCTGCATGACCAAAGGTTTCTAAAAACGAGTTGTGCATAAATGCATTAAGCTAACTCAATAACATATTGCCTGGTTGGTATGCCCTTGCAGTCTTGTGAGTATTGCAGTTATTAGTTGCATAGACCCAAAGATAAGTCTGCCTCTACCAAGAGACTTGTCCATTTGTGCGCTCAGAAAACAATGCTCAAAAGCGCTTAGTTAAGGAGACGAGAAATGTAGACAAAATGTGATCTTTTCTCTATAGGAGAAGAGCCATTTGTAATCTGATTGTCATGATGACTCTGAATACATGGTCAGCCGAGGAAGGTTTAGTTGTCAGCAGTAAGGTAACCAGTTTTGTTGATTGTCAGAACTAACAGTTGTCAAAGCTGGTCCTTCTGTAGCTCAGTTGGTAGAGCATGGCGCTTGTAACGCCAGGGTAGTGGGTTCGATCCCCGGGACCACCCATACGTAGAATGTATGCACACATGACTGTAAGTCGCTTTGGATAAAAGCGTCTGCTAAATGGCATATATTATTATATTAAAGCTATTGTAATAACATACACATAGATACATCAGCGGTAATGTTGTCATGGTAACAGCGGCCTGTCACTCGTTGCTGAAGCCAGTCTCTGGAAGGCCTCTTTGATGTCCTCGTTAGTGTCTTTGCTGCTCATGGAGCAAATGTGGAGGAGCCGGCTGTCGGGGACGTCTTGTTTCAGCTTGCGCTTTCTGAGGACCACCGTACCCTCGGTCCCTTCCCCATTGGGCCCCGTCAACAGGATGTAGTAGGCATGACACCCCGCTCCAACAAGGTGGCTGGGACAGGCAGGAAACACATGGACAACAAGTAATTTACCACACCGAGAACAGTTATTATCCGGAAGTACAGTAGACTAGGGACCGGTTCCCCGGTAATCAAATCAAATCCAATTTTATTGGTCACATATACATGGTTAGCAGATGTGGTCCTTCTGTAGCTCAGTTGGTAGAGCATGGCGCTTGTAACGCCAGGGTAGTGGGTTCGATTCCCGGGACCACCCATACGTAGAATGTATGCACACATGACTGTAAGTCGCTTTGGATAAAAGCGTCTGCTATTTTATATTTTTATATTTTATTGCGAGTTGCGAGTTGCGAGTGTAGCGAAATGCTTGTGCTTCTAGCTCCGACAGTGTAGCAATATCTAACAAGCAATATCTAACAATTCCACAACCACTACCTAATACACACAAATCTAAGTAAAGCAATGAAATAAGAATATATAAATATATGAATGAGCAAAGTCAGAGCGCATAGATGCCATAGATAGTATAGAATATAGTATATACATATGAGATGAGTAATGCAAGATATGTAAACATTATTAAAGTGACATTATTAAAGTGATTACCGTAATTGCTGGACTATAAGCCGCTACTTTATTCCCACGCTTTGAACCTCGCGGTTTATACAATGACTATGGCTAATTTATGGATTGTTCCCACTTTCACAAGATTCATGCCGCCAAAAAACTGAGCACCGTCACATAATGTGACGTAAAATCGAGCGCGCTCAAACTTCCCATCATTCTGATTACGGTAGTAATTTTGTCACCCTCATCATGGCAAAGACACAGAGAAATGCATATGATGCAGCTTTCAAGTTGAAGGCGATCGATCTGGCTGTTGGAAAAGGAAATTGAGCTGCTGCACGGGAGCTTGGCCTTAAGTCGATGATAAGACGTTGGAAACAGCAGCGTGAGGAACTGACTCAGTGCAAAAAGACAACAAACCTTTCAGAGGGAAGAAAAGCAGATGGCCCAAAGTATTTGCAGCCACTCGACATCAGTGTAAATCCTGCATTTAAGGTGGCGCTCCATGTTCAGTGGGAGGCTTGGATGACAAGTGGGGAGAAATCCTTCACTAAAACGGGCTGCATGCGAAGAGCAACTTATGGTCAAGTCTGCCAGTGGGTCCTGACAGCGTGGAGCATTGTCAAAAAATCCACTATCATCAACGGTTTTCGAAAGGCTGGACTGCTGCGTGTTGAAGGGGCAGCATGAGCTCAGCGGGGTATTTGGCTCCGGATGAAAGTGACGAGAGCGACAATGAAAACGATCCAACATTGGATGAAGCAATTCTGAGGCTTTTCAACTCCGACACCGAAGGAGATGACTTCAGTGGTTTCAGTGCACAGGAGGAGGAAGATAGTGACCAAGTTCATTTGTTTCAATGTACCGGTAGGCACCTGCGGCTTATAGACATGTGCGGCGTATTTATGTACAAAATACATATTTTTTAATAATTCAGTGGGTGCGGTTTATATTCAGGTGA
This sequence comes from Oncorhynchus keta, assembly GCF_023373465.1. NCBI lineage: Eukaryota > Metazoa > Chordata > Actinopteri > Salmoniformes > Salmonidae > Oncorhynchus > Oncorhynchus keta. Next base: position 46,384,462 of record NC_068444.1, read on the forward strand.
GCTTAATAGTCCAGCAATTACGGTAGTGTTCCATTTAATAAAGTGGCCAATAATTTCAAGTCTTTATGTAGGCAGCAGCCTCCCTGTGCTAGTGATGGCTGTTTAACAGTCTGATGGCCTTGAGATAGAAGATGTTTTTCAGTCTCTCGGTCCCAGCTGGGGTGAACAGGCACTGGCTTGGGTGGTTGTGGTCCTTGATGATCTTTTTGGCCTTCCTGTGACATCGGGTGCTGTAGGTGTCCTGGAGGGCAGGTAGTTTGGAGAGCCCTACGTTTGTGGGCAGTGCAGTTGCTGTACCAGGCAGTGATACAGCCCGACAGGATGCTCTCAATTGTGCATCTGTAAAAGTTTGTGAGGACTTTAGCTGACAAGCCAAATTTCTTCAACCTCCAGAGGAACTTAAAACTTTCCAACTTCTCCACTGCTGTCCTTCTGCTGTTTCCTGAAGTCCACGATCATCTCCTTTGTTTTGTTGACGTTGAGTGAGAGGTTATTTTCCTGACACCACACTATGAGAGCTCGATTATCGTTGTTGATAATCAAGCCTACTATAGTTGTGTTGTTTACAAACTGGATGATTTGAGTTAGAAGCGTGCATGGCCACGCAGTCATGGGTGAACAGGGAGTACAGGAGCGGGCTGAGCACGCACCCTTGTGGAGCCCCAGCATTGAGGATCAGCGAAGTGGAGATGTTGCTTCTCACCTTTACCACCTGGCGGCCGCCTGTCAGGGAGTCCAGTTGCACAGGGCGGGTTTGAGACCCAGGGCCTCAAGCTTAATGTTCCAAGATGGCGTAGCAGTCAGACGTGTGTTTTGTCTTTTCCCGTGTAAATATATCTTTCCTCGTTTAAAAAAATATATTTTAATCTCACTTTCCATCTATGGACTGAATATACTCTCCTGCAACCGGCCTCACCCAATGTGGTAAGGACCTGCTATTTTTATACTTTAGAACCGGAACCCCCATCAGAGCTAGCCAGATACGGAGCCCCACCGATCCACCACGACTGGTCTGCCGACATAATTGTCCGAGGTTTCAAAAGGCCCATCTGCTATCCCCGGCCCGCTAGCTGTCTGAATCGCCGTGACTCCAGCTCGCCTAGCATAGTAGCGACTACTGAATCGGCTCCATGACTCACCTATTGCTACTCATTGGACCCTATGATCACTCGGCTACACATGCCACTCCCTAATGTCAATATGCCTTGTCTATTGCTGTTTTGGTTAGTGATTATTGTCTTATTTCACTGTAGAGCCCCCATCCCTGCCCAATATGCCTTAGATAGCCCTTTTGTCCCACCCTCCACACATGCGGTGACCTCACCTGGCTTAACAGGAGCCTCCAGAAACAAAAAATCTCTCATCGTCACTCAATGCCTAGGTTTACCTCCACTGTACTCACATCCTACCATACCCTTGTCTGGTCATTATGCATTGAATCTATTTTTCCACAACTAGAAATCTGCTCCTTTAACTCTCTGTGTTATACGTATTAGACAACCAGTTCTTATAGCTTTTAGCCGTACCCTTATCCTATTCCTCCTCTGGTGATGTATTTCCATCCCCAACCGCAACATATTCTGACAAGATAGAACTGCTAAAGGCGGCGGAGTTGCAATCTACTGCAGAGATAGCCTGCAGAGTTCTGTCATACTATCCAAGTCTGTGCCCAAACATTTCGAGCTTCTACTTTTAAAAATCCACCTTTACAGAAACAAGTCTCTCACCGTTGCCGCTTGATATAGCCCACACTCGTCCCCCAGCTGTGCCCTGGACACGATATGTGAATTGATTGCTCCCCATCTATCTTCAGAATTCGTACTGTTAGGTGACCTAAACTGAATATCACTGCCCCATTGCCTGCATCCGTAATGGGTCCGGGGTCAAACGACCACCCCTTACCACTGTCCAAAGCTCCCTAAAACAATTAAGTGAGCAGGCCTTTATAATCAGCCTGGCCCGTGTATCCTGGAAGGATATTGACCTCATCCCGTCAGTAGAGGATGCCTGGTTGCTACTTAAAAGTGCTTTCCTCGCCATTTTAAATAAGCATGCCCCATTCAAAAAATGTAGAACTTAGAACAGATATAGCCCTTGGTTCACCACAGACTTAACTGCCCTTGACCAGCACAAAAACATCCTGTGGCGTTCTGCATCAGCATTGAATAGCCCCCACGATATGCAACTTTTCAGGGAAGTCAGGAACCAATATACACAGTCAGTTAGGAAAGCTAAGGCTCGTTTTTTCAAACAGAAATGTTCATCCTGTAGCACTAATTCCAAAACGTTTTGAGACAATGTAAAGTCCATGGCGAATAAGAGCACCTCCTCCCAGCTGCCCACTGCACTGAGAATAGAAAACACTGTCACCCCCGATAAATCTACGATAATCGATCATTTCAATAAGCATTTTTCTACGGCTGGCCATGCTTTCCACCTGGATACCCCTACCCCGGCCAACAGCTCTGCACCCCCTGCAGCAACTTTTGCATATACTCCAGAATGTTATGAAGAGTGATCAGATGAATTGCAATGAATTGCAAAGTCCCCCTTTGCCATGCAAATGAACTGAATCCCCAAAAAACATTTCCACTGCATTTCAGCCCTGCCACAAAAGGACCAGCTGACATCATGTCAGTGATTCTCTCGTTAACACAGGTGTGAGTGTTGACGAGGACAAGGCTGGAGATCACTCTGTCATGCTGATTGAGTTCGAATAACAGACTGGAAGCTTCAAAAGGAGGGTGGTGCTTGGAATCATTGTTCTCCCTCTGTCAACTATGGCTACCTGCAAGTGCCGTCATCATTGCTTTGCACAAAAAGGGATTCACAGGCAAGGATATTGCTGCCAGTAAAATTGCACCTAAATCAACAATTTATCAGATCATCAAGAACTTCAAGAAGAAAGGTTAAATTATTGTGAACAAGGCTTCAGGGCGCCCAAGAAAGTCCAGCAAGTGCCAGGACTGTCTACTAAAGATGATTCAGCTGTGGGATCGAGGCACCACCAGTACAGAGCGTGCTCAGGAATGGCAGCAGGCAGGTGTGAGTGCATCTGCACGCACAGTGAGGCGAAGACTTTTGGAGGATGGCCTGGAGTCAAGGGCAGCAAAGAAGCCACTTCTCTCCAGAAATAACATCAGACACAGACTGATATTCTGCAAAAGGTACAGGGATTGGACTGCTGAGGACTGGGGTAAAGTCCTTTTCTCTGATGAATCCCCTTTCCGATTGTTTAGGGCATCCGGAAAAAAGCTTGTCCGGAGAAGACAAGGTGAGCACTACCATCAGTCCTGTGTCATGCCAACAGTAAAGCATCCTGAGACCATTCATGTGTGGGGTTGCTTCTCAGCCAAGGGAGTAGGCTCACTCACAATTCTTCCTAAGAACACAGCCATGAATAAAGAATGGTACCAAGACATCCTCCGAGAGCAACTCTCCCAACCATCCAGTAACAGTTTGGTGACGAACAATGCCTTTTCCAGCACGATGGAGCACCTTGCCATAAGGCAAAAGTTATAATTAAGTGGCTCGGGGAACAAAACATTGATATTTTGGGTCCATGGCCAGGAAACATCCCAAACCTTAATCCCATTGAGAACTTGTGGTCAATCCTCAAGAGGTGGGTGGACAAACAAAACCCCACAAATTCTGACAAACTCCAAGCATTGATTATGCAAGAACGTGCTGCCATCAGGATGTGGCCCAGAAGTTAATTGACAGCATGCCAGGGCGGATTGCAGAGGTCTTGAAAAAGAAGGGGCAACAATGCAAATATTGACTCTTTGCGTCAACTTCATGTAATTGTCAATAAAAGCCTTTGGCACTTATGAAATGCTTGTAATTATACTTCAGTATTCCATAGTAACATAGTAACAAATATCTAAAGACACTGAAGCAGCAAACTTATATTTGTGTCATTCTCAAAACTGTTGGCCACGACTGTATATATCAATGATGCTGGTGTTTCTCTGATACACCTCTACGCAGACGACACCATTCTGTATACATCTGGCCCTTCTTTGGACACTGTGTTACAAACCTCCAAACGGGATTCAATGCCATCAACACCCCTTCCGTGGCCTCCAACTGCTTTTAAATGTAAGTAAAACTAAATGCATGCTCTTCAACTGATTGCTGCCCGCATCCGCCCGCCCGACGAGCATCATTACTCTGGACGGTTCTGACCTAGAATATGTGGACAACTACAAATACCTAGGTGTCTGGTTAGACTGTAAACTCTCCTTCCAGACTCACATTAAGCATCTCCAATCCTAAATTAAATCAAGAATCGACTTCCTATTTCACAACAAAGCCTCCTTCACACTCATACTTCCAAACATACCCTCGTAAAACGGTCTATCCTACCGATCCTTGACTGGCGATGTCATTTACAATATAGCATCCAACACTATACTCAGCAAACTGGATGTAGTCTATCACAGTGCCATCCGTTTTGTCACCAAAGACCATATACTACCCACCACTACGACCCGTATGCTCTCGTTGGCTGGCCCTCACTTCATATTCGTTGCCAAACCCACTGGCTCCAGTTCATCTACAAGTATTTTCAAGGTAAAGCCCAACCTTATCTCAGCGCACTGGTCACCATAGCAACACCCACCCATAGCAGTTGCTCCAGCAGGTATATTTCACTGGTCATCCCCAAAGTGAACTCTTCCTTTGGCCGTCTTTCCTTCCAGTTCTCTGCTGCCAATGACTGGAACGAATTGCAAAAATCACTGAAGCTGGAGACTTATATCTCCCTCTCTAACTTTAAGCATCAGACCCGGGAGGCTTAGCTGTATAACTTTTTGAGGAACTGGGGACCATTGCCAAATCTTTTCAGTCTCCTGAGGGGGAAAAGGTGTTGTTGTGCCCTCTTCACATCTGTCTTGGTGTGTTTGGACCATGATAGTTTGTTGGTGATATGGACACCAAGGAACTTGAAACTCTCAAATCGCTCCACTTCAGCCCCATCGATGTTAATGGGGGTCTGGTCGGCCCTCTTTTCCCTATAGTCCACAATCAGGTCCTTTGTCTTGCTCAAATTGAGGGAGAGATTGTTGTCCTGGCACCACACTGCCAAGTCTCTGACCGCTTCTCTATAGCTGTCTCATCGTTGTTGTGATCAGGCTTACCACTGCTGTGTCGTCAGCAAACTTGAACTTCCGGCGCCGACAGAGATGGCCGCCTCGCTTCGCGTTCCTAGGAAACTATGCAGTTTTTTGTTTTTTTACGTGTTATTTCTTACATTAGTACCCCAGGTTTCATTACATACAGTCGAGAAGAACTACTGAATATAAGATCAGCGTCAACTCACCATCAGTACGACCAATAATATGTTTTTCGCGACGCGGATCCTGTGTTCTGCCTTACAAACAGGACAACGGAATGGATCGCATACAGCGACCCAAAAAAACGACTCCGAAAAAGAGGGAAACGAAGCGGTCTTCTGGCCAGACTCCGGAGACGGGCACACCGTGCACCACTCCCTAGCATTCTTCTTGCCAATGTCCAGTCTCTAGACAACAAGGTTGATGAAATCCGAGCAAGGGTAGCAATTCCAGAGGGACATCAGAGACTGTAACGTTCTGTGCTTCACGGAAACATGGCTCACTGGAGAGACGCTATCCGAAGCGGTGCAGCCAACGGGTTTCTCCACGCATCGCGCCGACAGAAACAAACACCTTTCTGGTAAGAAGAGGGGCGGGGGCGTATGCCTTATGGCTAACGAGACATGGTGTGATGAAAGAAACATACAGGAACTCAAATCCTTCTGTTCACCTGATTTAGAATTCCTCACAATCAAATGTAGACCGCACTATCTACCAAGAGAATTCTCTTCGATTATAATCACAGCCGTATATATCCCCCCCCAAGCATATAAGGCCCTGCCCCGCCCCCCTTTCGGAAAAGCTGACCACGACTCCATTTTGCTGATCCCTGCCTACAGACAGAAACTAAAACAAGAGGCTCCCATGCTGAGGTCTGTCCAACGCTGGTCCGACCAAGCTGACTCCACACTCCAAGACTGCTTCCATCACGTGGACTGGGATATGTTTCGTATTGCGTCAGATAACAACATTGACAAATACGCTGATTCGGTGTGCGAGTTCATTAGAACATGCGTTGAAGATGTCGTTCCCATAGCAACGATTAAAGTATTCCCTAACCAGAAAACGTGGATTGATGGCAGCATTCGCGTGAAACTGAAAGCGCGAACCACTGCTTTTAATCAGGGCAAGTTGTCTGGTAACATGACCGAATACAAACAGTGCAGCTATTCCCTCCGCAAGGCTATCAAACAAGCTAAGCGTCAGTAAAGAGACAAAGTAGAATCTCAATTCAACGGCTCAGACACAAGAGGCATGTGGCAGGGTCTACAGTCAATCACGGACTACAGGAAGAAATCCAGCCCAGTCACGGACCAGGATGTCTTGCTCCCAGGCAGACTAAATAACTTTTTTGCCCGCTTTGAGGACAATACAGTGCCACTGACACGTCTTGCAACAAAAACATGCGGTCTCTCCTTCACTGCAGCAGAGGTCAGTAAGACATTTAAACGTGTTAACCCTCGCAAGGCTGCAGGCCCAGACGGCATCCCCAGCCGTGCCCTCAGAGCATGCGCAGACCAGCTGGCCGGTGTGTTTACGGACATATTCAATCAATCCCTATACCAGTCTGCTGTTCCCACATGCTTCAAGAGGGCCACCATTGTTCCTGTTCCCAAGAAAGCTAAGGTAACTGAGCTAAACGACTACCGCCCCGTAGCACTCACTTCCGTCATCATGAAGTGCTTTGAGAGACTAGTCAAGGACCATATCACCTCCACCCAACCTGACACCCTAGACCCACTCCAATTGGCTTACCGCCCAAATAGGTCCACAGACGATGCAATGTCAACCACACTGCACACTGCCCTAACCCATCTGGACAAGAGGAATACCTATGTGAGAATGCTGTTCATCGACTACAGCTCGGCATTCAACACCATAGTACCCTCCAAGCTCGTCATCAAGCTCGGGACCCTGGGTCTCGACCCCGCCCTGTGCAACTGGGTACTGGACTTCCTGACGGGCCGCCCCCAGGTGGTGAGGGTAGGTAACAACATCTCCTCCCCTCTGATCCTCAACACTGGGGCCCCACAAGGGTGCGTTCTGAGCCCTCTCCTGTACTCCCTGTTCACCCACGACTGCGTGGCCACGCACGCCTCCAACTCAATCATGAAGTTTGCGGACGACACAACAGTGGTAGGCTTGATTACCAACAACGACGAGACGGCCTACAGGGAGGAGGTGAGGGCCCTCGGAGTGTGGTGTCAGGAAAATAACCTCACACTCAACGTCAACAAAACTAAGGAGATGATTGTGGACTTCAGGAAACAGCAGAGGGAACACCCCCCTATCCACATCGATGGAACAGTAGTGGAGAGGGTAGCAAGTTTTAAGTTCCTCGGCATACACATCACAGACAAACTGAATTGGTCCACTCACACAGACAGCATCGTGAAGAAGGCGCAGCAGCGCCTCTTCAACCTCAGGAGGCTGAAGAAATTTGGCTTGTCATCAAAAGCACTTAACAAACTTCTACAGATGCACAATCGAGAGCATCCTGGCGGGCTGTATCACGGCCTGGTACGGCAACTGCTCTGCCCTCAACCGTAAGGCTCTCCAGAGGGTAGTGAGGTCTACACAACGCATCACCGGGGGCAAACTACCTGCCCTCCAGGACACCTACACCACCCGATGTTACAGGAAGGCCATAAAGATCATCAAGGACATCAACCACCCGAGCCACTGCCTGTTCACCCCGCTATCATCCAGAAGGCGAGGTCAGTACAGGTGCATCAAAGCTGGGACCGAGATACTGAAAAACAGCTTCTATCTCAAGGCCATCAGACTGTTAAACAGCCACCACTAACATTGAGTGGCCGCTGCCACTGACACAACTCCAGCCACTTTAATAATGGGAATTGATGGGAATGATGTAAATATATCACTAGCCACTTTAAACAATGCTACCTTATATAATGTTACTTACCCTACATTATTCATCTCATATGCATACGTATATACTGTACTCTATATCATCGACTGCATCCTTATGTAATACATGTATCACTTGCCACTTTAACTATGCCACTTTATTTACATACTCATCTTATATGTATATACTGTACTCGATACCATCTACTGTATCTTGCCTATGCTGCTCTGTACCATCACTCATTCATATATCCTTATGTATATATTATTTATCCCCTTACACTGTGTATAAGACAGTAGTTTAGGAATTGTTAGTTAGATTACTTGTTGGTTATTTATTACTGCATTGTCAGAACAAGAAGCACAAGCATTTCGCTACACTCGCATTAACATCTGCTAACCATGTGTATGTGACAAATAAAATTTGATTTGATTTGAAACTTAATGAAGGTGTTGGAGTCATGCTTGGCCACGCAGTCGTGAGTGAACAGGGAGAGGGGACTAAGCACGCACCTCTGAGGGCCCCGAGTGTTGAGGAACAGAGTGCCAGATGTGCTGTTGCCTACCCTTACCACCTGTGGGTGCCTGTCAGGAAGTCTAGGACCCAGTTGCAGAGGTAGATGTTTAGACCCGGGGTCTATAGCTTAGTGATGAGCTTTGTGGGCACCATGGTGTTGAACACTGAGCTTTTATCAATGAACAGCATTCTCGCATAGGTGTTCCTTTAATCCAGGTGGGAAAGGGCAGTGTGGAGTACGATTGAGATCGTGTCATCTGTGGATCTGTTGGGGCGTTATGCGAATTGGAGTGGTTCTAGGGTTTCTAGCATGATGGTGTTGATGTGAGCCATGGCCTGCCTTTCAAAGCATTTCATGGCTACCGACGTGAGTGCTACGGGGCGTTAATAATTTAGGCAGGAGACCTTCACTTTCTTGGGCATAGGGACTATGGTGGTCTGTTTGAAACATGTAGGTATAACAGACTCGGTCAGGGAGAGGTTGAAAATGTCAGTTTAGACACTTGCCAGATGGTGCGCATGCTTTGAGTACATGTCCTGGTAATCCATCTGGCCCTGCGGCTTTGTGAATGTTGAGCTGACACAGTCGCCAGGTGTACGGTGTTTCCTCCGACACATTGCTGCGGCTGGCTTCCGGGTTAAGCGGGCGTTGTGTCAAGAAGCAGTGCGGCTTGGCTGGGTTGTGTTTTTTGAAGGACGCTTGGCTCTCGACCTTCGCCTCTCTCGAATCTGTACGGGAGTGGCAGCGATGAGACAAGACTGTAACTACCAATTGTATACCACGAAATGTACAATTTAAAAATTTTAAAAAAGAAGAAAAGAAAGAAAGAAAAGAAAGCGGCAGCTCTATTTCAGTGTGGATGTTGCCTGTACCATGGCTTCTGGTTGGGAAATGTACGTACGGTCACTGTGGGGACGACGCCGTCGATACACTTATTGATGAGGCCGATGACTGAGGTGGTATACTCCTCAATGCCATTGGATGAATCCTGTGCTAGCAAAACCGTTCAGTATCTTAGCATCCGCGTCATCTGACCACTTTCGTATTGAGCACTGGTACCTCCTGCTTTCGTTTTTGCTTGTAAGCAGGAATCAGGAGGATAGAATTATGGTGAGATTTGCCAAATGGAGGGCGAGAGAGAGCTTTGTATATGTCTCTGTGTGTGGAGTAACGGTGGTCTAGAGTTTTTTGCCTCTGGTTGCACATGTGACATGCTGGTAGAAATTATGTAACTGTACCAGCAGTTATTGGCGAATAGACACACACAGTCATCTTACCAGACATAGCTGCTCTGTCCTGCCGATGCACGGAGAAGCCAGCCAGCTCTATATTATCTATGTTGTCGTTCAGCCATGTCTCTTAATGTCCTGTTGGTAGGATAGTCTTAATCGTAGATCGTCCAGTTTGTTTTCCAATGATTGCACGTTGGCCAATAATACTGAGGTACTCGTCTGCAAATTCTTACAAGGCACACCGCCCTCCACCCCTTTTTCTCCATCTGTTCTTCACGCTGATGACAGGGATTTGGGCCTTGTCTTAACAAAGCAATATATCCTTCGCGTCAGACTCATTAAATTAAAGTATTTGTCAGTTCGAGGTGAGTAATCGCTGTTCTGATGTCCAGAAGCTATTTTTGGTCATAAGAGACAATAGCAGCAACATTATGTGCAAAATTAGTTATAAATAATGCGAAAAAGAAAAAAATAGCACATTTGGTTAGCAGCCCATAAAATGGCAGCCATCCCCTGTGGCTTAGAGGTAGCTCTATCGATTGCACATACATGAATGTGATGTCAATATGTAGCCTAATCTAGCTATCATATAATTGGGTTATCCCGGTTTTAATTTTTTTTATGCATCATTGCTTTGCTTGTTTATAACATTGCAAACTTTTAAAGCTAACTATATTCAACTATGAAGTTTTAGGCGATCACAGAGAGACATCTTCCTTCTATGTTTAGTGGAGATCTTCTGTTCAAAGTGAAGCGGGAGGGCAAACGGTGATCGAACGACGCACTTAGCTGTTCTACGAGTGGTCTAAGGCAGGCGTTAGATAATGAGCGTTTTCAAGTGCAACGTTAATAAAGACGGTTTAGGGAAACATCTCAGACATTTTAAGATGTTCTTACGTAGGTTCTAAGAATGAAATTAGCCTTAAGATGCTTTTGGGAAACCGGGCCAGGGCTGTGTGAAAACTTTACGAGCTGTGAAATCCTTGCATCTTCAGTCCTTTTTTCCCTCAATTCCTCACCTCCCTCTCAAAGGGTATTGGAGTAGAGGATTCAAGGTCCCTCCCTCAGACCTCCTCCTCCAATGAGCATTTGTGAGGGAGGTGAGGGAGTAGGGTTTTCAGACAACCTAGATATAGACAGTTCAGTGGATCCCTATAATAATATTGTTTTGCGAAAGCATGCAACTCACCTTTAAATGCGGTGGTCCATGACGTTGCTCTTCTCCAGGAGAACTGTGGAGTAGTGGGGGTGCAGCATGTAGGAGTGCCGCTCCTTACTCAAATTGCTCTGGAGGAAAGCATTCATTTAGAAACAGGTCAGCATGTCTAGAGAACAACAATATGACTGATGTGAATGTGATTGACCAAGGTTCAAACCATGCATGCCACAACACTGTGCCTAGTCATTAACTCAGGAAGCTAAGACAAGTCTTCAGATTCTCAGTCAAGGTTACATGAACAGAGTAAGATGTAACGAAATGGAGATCAGTAAATTATCTGTTCTAATAGATTCACTATGAAGTCACTGTACTCACTGTGGAATTGGCCTATGAAGGCATCACCACCCAGAACATGAACACAAAGAAAGAGTTGACGGTGTGGGTGAGTTGGGACAGGCCTGTAGGTTGACCTCCCACAATGTGAACCCCTGTGTTTCCATCCAGGATCACTACCTACAATTCACACAGGCCATGGATGGCACATTCAATGCAAATACAGCAGGAGTGTAAAAACATGAAATACTCAGCAGATAAATTGAATATATTCCATTGCTTCCAAGCTGGTCCCAACTTACCCCTTTAATGCTGTTACCAATGTCCTCCTCAATCACTATGTCTGGTGTCCCATCTTTGTTTAAGTGGCCAAATGAAGGCTTACTGAATGGAGAGGAGAAACTTACTTAAAACCCTCCCATTCAGTACAAATACCTTGTGTATCACAGTTGTCATAAGACATTTAGAGCGTGGCAATTTACTACAAATGTCAAGGAATATGAGGAGGTTGTTATTCCTGATAAGTCCATTCAATACTGTGTTTTGAGTAAGCTCTCTCACAATGTTAACTAGCTAACCAATCAGTGTGTCGGGTGATGTCGCTTTTTACCTGAGGATTGTGCTGCTGTTGACCCTCCACAGTGGGTTGAGACTGTCACCATCCATCAGCTCCACACTGCCCCCAGTGACCAGTAGCAGGTTGGAGAGACCCTCTGCCTTTCCTGTCCTCAACACGTCTCAATGACCCAGACCTGCAGAGGAGGAATGAACATCAAAGGAAAGCTTCCATGTTAGCATTAGCAATTAATTTATGTCCAGGTTATTGGACATAAAATTTATCCGTGCTTCATTTGTCTGTTTCGCTTGTTGGCCCTCCGATCTGCAACCGTTTTCTTTGGTTATAAACTCAGCAAAAAAAGAAATGTCACTTTAACAGGACCCTGTCTTTCAAAGATAATTTGTAAAAATCCAAATAACTTCACAGATCTTCATTGTAAAGGGTTTCCCATGCTTGTTCAATGAACCATAAACAATTAATGAACATGCACCTGTGGAACGGTCGTTAAGACACTAACAACTTACAGATGGTAGAAAATTACGGCACAGTTATGAAAATTGAGGACACTAAAAAGGCCTTTCTACTGACTCTGAAAAACACCAAAAGAAAGATGTCCAGGGTCCCTACTCATCTGCGTAAACGTGCCTTAGGCATGCTGCAAGGAGGCATGAGGACTGCAGATGTGGCCAGGGCAATACATTGCAATGTCCGTACTGTGAGAAGAGAACAGGGAAGACAGGACGGACCGCTGATCGTCCTCGCAGTGGCAGACCACGTGTAACAACACCTGCGCAGGATCGGTACATCTGAACATCACACCTGCGGGACAGGTACCAACTTTGACCACCTTTAACAGGCCCTATCGTGAAATGCACCCTGTGGGGGGCAATGGCAACCAGGTGCACCTGGTTCTCAGGGGAAATGGAAAGAGAGCCTGTCTTCTTCGGTGTGGTTTATCAGCGGTTGGCATTCGACGTTATGGTGTGTTACCACCACCTAATGTAATGAATATTTTAAATCTATCTAATGACGTTGTACTCAACATCATCTTTAAACTAATTTCCTGTATCCCCTTCTCCCTCATACTAGATCTCAGCCTCTCCCTTTCCCTCTGATATTGCTCACACTGTATCAACACATGTTCCACGGTCTCTGTTTCCTGTTGGATGCTTTCCTATCACATTTAAGGTCTTATTCAACTGTCTGTGTTCCATCCTTAATCTTGTAAAAAATAGCCTCCTCTCGTCTGTCTCTTCCTGCCGTCCTCCCCTCCACAACTTTTCACTGTACTTGAAATAAATGCCTGCCCTTAATATTTCTATTCCACTGCTCCTGCCAACTCTGCACCATCACTGTCCATATCAGGTTGTGCCTCTGCCGTGCTCATTGAAACTACAACATCAACCTTCCCACTACTAAGTGCTTGTTTAGCCAGTACATTAACTGCCTCGTTCCCCTCCACCCCTACATCGGCTGGGACCGAAGTAAATCTTATCTGTATACCCATTTATTTAATCCTGCCATGGGTTTGTAGTAACTCATAAAGCATGTATTGTCTGCTACGTGAGCTAAAGGACTGGATACCCATCAACACTGCACATGAATATGAGCAAATAACTACTTTCTGGTTTAACTTCCTCCACCCACTGCAAGGTCAACAGGATGGTCATCATCTCAGCCGTATATACAGCCAGATGATCGGTAATACGTTTACTGATTGCGAACCCACGTTCCTGCACTTCAAATACTGACCCAGTGCATCTTGTCCTTGGATCTTTTAAACCATCTGTGTAAAAGGCCATAAAATCCTGATACACAGTATCCAGACGTCTCTTAAACCAATCAGATGGATCAACACCCTCCGTATCTTTCTGTAGTCTCTCCAACACTTCTGGATCAACTACTGGAGGCGGGAGTAGCCATGGTGGATTTACAGGAATGGAAAGAGAGCCTGTGACAAGTCTTCTGCTTTTGGACGTTGGAGGTGAACTTCTACTTCTTCTTCTATGGTATATTAATCTAAATTGCAGCTGGGCTAGAACAATACATTATGGACTTTCTCTTGCATTTCAAAGATGATGGTACAAAAAAATACAAAAAAATGCTTCAGGGCCTGAGCTACAGGCAGCTAGATTTGGGTATGTTATTTTGTGCAAAAAAATGGAAAAAAAGAGGCAGATCCTGAGACATAAGAACTACCAATAAATAAATGAATAAACGAAACTAAATCAAACACCTTTTCTGTATAAAACAAAATTAAACAGATCTGAGACTAAGCCAATTTTCCAACTCTAAAATCAATGTCATACATACAGTTGAAGTCGGAAGTTTACATCCACTTAGGTTGGAGTCATTAAAGCTAGTTTTTCAACAACTCCACAAATTTCTTGTTAACAAACTATAGTTTTGGCAAAACAGTTAGGACATCTACTTTGTGCATGACAAGCTAAATCGAGGACCGATGGGGCAACGTTCGTGAATTGGACCTCCACTAATGGTAGCAATTAAACTGCATCCGGTTTTGACTGGGATTTCCCCAAAGGAAAGTGGCTATTGCTAGGGCTGAAAGGGTCACACGCATATCTGCCCTCTCATTGGCTAGAATGATCCCACTTGATGTTGCCTCCTCCTGACTGCCTTCCATTTTTAGAGCGGCCCCTTGGTGTCTGGTCAATATAATCAAAGAAAGTACATTATGAGGCTAAAATTGCTTCTCCGTTAGAAATCCCCGATCACACTTGTAGGCGATGTCATGCCGACGTTGGCTAGCAAAGCTCATGTCATCGGCTCGAACAGTCGTCTCGTGCCAAGCTGTGTATGTGTAGGCTGTCAAATCAAAGGCACACCTTTGATGCAAAGTTGTTTTTACAAAAATGAATACCTTTCAGTTTGTCACTTTCACAAGGTTTGAGTAATAACATGTTCAACTACTTAAAACATGGGCTCAAATTTAGGTTGTTCCTTTTTTAGATAATACGTTTTTAATTCTCATTCACTTTTCAAACCCCGACCTGGCCCGTTTCGCAAGCGTTCACGGAAGTCTTGCGATGTTGTGCCTCTGGGTTTAGAGACTGTGATATAATGGATCATCTTTGATGATAATGGAGAATTCAAGGCAGCTGGGAAATCTGAACAAAACTAGGTCAAGTCATGATGACAAGTGATCTTCAGGTCGGAAATCCGACTTGGAATTCAAAGTTGGATGAACGTTCAAAACAACTGTGAAATTTGATTTTTTTTTAACTAGCTCCGACTGGGATTAATATTTTATGGAATGCACTGAAATCAGAAGTTAGAGATTTCTGAGTTTGCAGCAGTTTCGAACAGAGAACCACGGTATGACTCATAATACCCATAAAACCTAGAGGTCAAACAAGGAAATGGTGCCAATTTCATTAAATTGACAATTCTGTAAACTGTCTAGTGCAAGTTTTAAATTGACATAATACCTGTTAGCAAAGGTGTCAACTGGAGATTACGTGCTGGAGCTTGCAGGGATTTGTAGTCTTGAGTCTGAGAGTAAATAGAGCCACATATATTAATGAAAGTCATCTTGTCCAATAGAGATTTACATTTTTATCTAAACGTCATGCCAGGGAAAGCCTACACGAAACACAGCTGTTATTTTAAGTGTTTCTAAAATGTCCTATGTGGAAAAATGAATGGTGGATAAACGATTGTGACTATTTCCCTCCTTGACTGTGATGAGTGATGAGTGTGTGATGAGTGCTGCGCCCTCTCATTGAGTAACTCAAATTGAAGGCCGACTGGGATACTGCAGGCTGATAAAGGACAATACATCTGGTGTATTATAAGCAATTATTGGTACCAAGATTGTCTTCGAAACATTGTTTTATTCACGCGAAGATTGCGATTTTTACATTCAGATCCTGTTTTCTGCTTAACAACGCCTGCAGTACCGCGGTCAGCCTTGAACTTCTGTGGACTCAATGAGAGGGGGCAGCCACTGAGCTATACTATGGGAGGCTGTCGTTCTTCCCTTGCGGGAAGGAAGACGACAAGTTTAGGTCTAAAATAAACCCATAGAAATGCATTGGTTTTATTTTGGACAAATTTAGGCGAGAGTGATTACCTCTCGTTTCACCTCTTCCTCTCTGGTTATGTACGTGAAATGAGCTAACTTGCGTTCAAGTGGCTGTGATTGGTTTGTTCTCTTACCAACCGACACTCCAATTGGCAAATTCTAGCATATGGGCGTGTTTTCAATAATACAAGGTGTCGTCATTTCCTCAACTGCGAAAGAGGGGCCTGGCGAGATCGTTGAAGAAGCCTGTCCAAAGAGTAAACATATTTCCTCAATAATATAGGATACACCTCCATAGACTGTGTTATCGTCTGTGTTGTGTGGAGAAGCTTTAAACAATTTACCCACAGCAATGTCGGCCCAAGCTCAAATGAGAGCTTTGCTCGATCAACTAATGGGGACTGCGAGGGACGGTGAGTAGCAAAAAGGCGGTGGCTAGTTTGTTAGCGTGCTAGCTAAAAGATGGAGCCAGTGTGGCTTGCAGTTAGCCTAGCAAACTAGTTTTTGTGTCGTGTGTCAGATGGGCATACCTTTAATGAATGGCGTACAAGAGGACGTTTGTGTGACACAAAAGGAGCTCATTCATGATTTGGTCCCGGCCTAGTTGTTGTTTCACTATTTAATGTTTGTATCCATAGCTAATGACGTCCACTTCGCCATTAATCGTTGATAGACCAGCCGTCTAGATCAGTGATTCTCTACTATAGGGCCCCAGTGGGCCTCAGAGTTTAAGGGGTCCCTGAAAAATGTGGGATAAAACACATGTTATAGCTACATTTTCATAATACTTTCGATTAACGCAAGAATTTTAAGTTATTAGAACTTGCCATGTAACTCTGTTTTTTTAGAATATTATGGGTAGTTAAACATTTTTACACTATGCCACTATTACACAATGTTATATGCATGTGTGAAAAAAGTATATTTCTACGTAAGTATTAAGCAGTTTGTTGTGCTATGAGGTGTAATGGATCATGATAAATGGATATCAAAACTGTTGGGACAATTGACGTTTGAAGATGAGACCACCTAATACCCCCATCAACAAGGTTATACACACAACCCTTAATGACAGAAGCAAATGCAACATCCTACAATGCTTGCAGCACTAGCTCCACCACAATGCCTGCGACTGTGGGTTAAAATGGCAAATAATCTAAAGCATAAAACAATGTTTAACAAGACATGATCACTAGAAGTAACTCATCAAAAATATGAAGTATATCTAACCAGTAATACGTTTTGGAATTGAATTGTGTGATTGAATAAAAGTTTTAGATGCTGGACTTTAACCTTTGGTGTTTAACAAACACACTATATTAATTATATTATAAATAAGAATACATCATGTTGGAAATACAAAAAAAAGCTGATGCAAATAGTAAACTCATTTTTTGAAAGTAGAACCACCACAATATTTGTTCATTGACAGGAGCTTAAAACTGTCATACCTTGCACTGTATCTACTATATTGTGTAGCATTTGTAGAAGCACCACTTCCATAGTAAATGACGTATCTGGCTACAAGGATACAAACATTAAAAACATAACAGCCGCCATTTAAGTAAGGATGCCATGTCTACAATGGTAACGTAAAGTCGGATAAACTGACTTCAATCCATGGTTCTTCTTTGGGCTTAATCAGACTAACAAAGTGAGTTTGTCGAGTGGGGTTGTGTGTGAGTGTTGAGATGAATTCAAATTTTCCCCGACATGTTGCATACAAATTGAACAATTGTGGCCCCTTTATTTTATTCATAAAGGTTCAGTGTATCTTTGCCAGCCTACTTCAATCTGCAAAGGAGTTGCAGAAAAGCCTCATGTTCATCGAGCCGTGAGTCACATGATTTTTAAAGCTGTTATGAACAATAGTAATCCAAACAATTGTTTGCTTTCCGGAAGTTGTTGTACTTTTTTTTTTAGCATCACAACAAGGATATTAAATTCTTCAATGACTCTTTGAATTACAATTTGGAAGTAGTACATGCAGCCTGAACTAAGACATTGTCTGGTTGCACTGAAGGCCAAGGAGCTTTAGCGGTCTATTGTCAAGCAAGGCATCTATTATCAAGCAATACAATCTGACTTGTGTGTCATTCATATCAACTTCCTTACTACAGGTATGGGCAAGAAAACAGTTCCCATTTTATACTTTTCTACCGTGGGTTTAAAATTCTGCAGCTGAGGTCTTGAAGATGCAGATGGGTACAGTATATGTTGCAGCTCGCAGTGTGTATAAAACTACCATTTTTTTCCCCCCCTTCTTGGTTTTATTATTTACTATGTTGCATTTGTGCCAAGGACTTGGTTGGCGCCAACTATAGGCTAAGCCAAAATCTTTTTTTAAGGGCCTTTTGTTTTGTTGAAGTTAGAAGATCTAGCTGACACAGTAACAGCTGTTACAGTGACACAGGCAGCCCATTTAAGTTGAATGACAATGCCATGAGACCAAGGTAGCCTGATGAACCTGTCCATGTCAATCATAACACCCATACAGTAAGCTTACTACCATGTTCAACTAAAGAATGTTAGCCTATAGAAAAACAAGTGCTTTCAGAAAGACAGAGTGGAAAGTCATTCTGAGTCTTAGCCAAACGTAGGCCTATATTATTACATTATTCATGTAGTTTCGAGGCTCTGGTAAGGTAAGCCTCCAATTCACAGCAGAAAATACATCAAGCCATTAGGGACACGCCACGCAGGCCCCAAGTGGATGTCGTGAATACTGTCCAAAGGCACACATTGTGTCAGTATGATACATTGTAGCTCAATGTATCTGTTCATATCACCCCAATAAGGAGAATCCCAAGATGCAATTGTAAAAAAAAATGTCAAGTCTATGCCCCTTTACCCTAATATGGGCACACATAGTTATGCTAAAGCATTGGATACCTCGCTCTAGTGGATGAGTATGTGAGGTCTTTCTAACTGTTGGTTTTGTACTGTTTCAGGGGATGAGACGCGGCAGAGGGTCAAATTCACTGATGAGAGGGTCTGCAAAAGCCATCTCCTGAACTGCTGTCCCCACGACATCCTCTCCGGAACTGTAAGTAGACTCTTCTTCCATTGTGTCTCCTCCAGACAGGGTCGGCGGAATATGTTTTGACAGGGGGTGCAGGGAATAAATATTTCTTTAACGCCTTGTTTAGTTATTTTTCTGCTTATAATTTCTTCCATTTGGTAGGCTATTTGTTAGTGAACTTGTCTCGTTCCGCTAGAATACTAAATAAAGCCTTGCTAACCAGAATAATGTCCTACATCGATAGAATGAAAGAATGCATCATCAATAATCTAGTTGACATAGGAAAAGTTTTCTCGTGCATTTCTGCTTCTCTTGTGGAAGAGAAGACATTTAGGGACCGGGAAGATTTTAGTGCCGTCAGAAAGTATTCACGCCCCTCTACTTTTTCCCCATTTTGTTGTGTTGCAGTCTGAATTTAATGAATTAAATGTAGATTTTGTGTCACTGGCCTACACGCAATACTCCATAATGTCAAAGTGGATTTATGTTTTTAGAATATTTGACAAATTATTTAAAAATGACAAGCGGCTGTGTCTTAAGTCAATAAATATTCAATCCCTTTGTTATGGCAAGCCTAAGTAAGTTAAGGAGTAAACATGTGCTTAACAAGTGATACAATAAGTTGCATCGACTCACTCTGTGTTCAATAATAGTGTTTAACATGACTTTTGAATGACTACCTCATCTCAGTACTCCACACATACAATTTATATGTAACATCCCTCAGTCAAGCAGTGAATGTCAAAGACAGATTCAACCATAAAGATCAGGGAGGTTTTACAATGCCTCTCAAAGAAGGGCAACAGTTTTAATCTAAGATTGCGGCGCAGTAGTACGTGTATATCTGTCTTTGTCTTATCTTGTAAATAGCCGGTCTTTTTTCATATCTTAATCTCACTTCTATCTACAAACTAAATATATTTTCCTGCAACCCGCCTCACCCAATGCGGTTTGGCTCTGCTATTTTTGTTCCTTATAACTGGAACTTCCATCGGGAGCTAACTAGCTACTAGTCTTTGTTAGCCACGGCTAGCTGTCCTCGCCTCTTTTCCCTGGAATCAGCCAGCCTTAGCTCGGACAATCACCTGCCAGTCTGCACAGCGCGATATCAACCCAGAGCATATCGGACTGCTTCTCTCTACCATATCACTGGATTCCTACCGTTCTGGATTATTACACTAGATCAATACTCCCAGCTAGCTAGCTGAAAATGAGTGGCTACTGTTAGCTAACGCCTCTGTCCCCAAGCAAGCACCAGCTAGCCTCGAGCGAGGCCCGTAGACCAACTTATTCTAGGTCTACAATTACCTCCTTTGCCAATTGGCCTGGACCCTTTATTGTCGACACGGAGCCCTGCCGATCCATCACGACTGGACTGCTGACGAGATTGCCCGATTTGGTCTCAACAGGCTATTCTGTTACGATATCGCTGCAGAACCATCTACGTGCCCCGGCCTGTCAGCTTTTTCTGAATGCTGTGTCTCCGGCTCGCCCAGTGTAGTAGTGAATACCGTACACCACCCTGTCTCACCTATTGCTATTCTTGACCCTATGATCACTGGGGTACACAGCTGATTCCCCCTGGACTGTTTCAATAACACGGTAACTCATTTTATTTACCTGTCGGCCCCAGCCTCGAACTCAGGTCCTGTATGTATCGAACTGACCCGCTCTGCCCTTTCTTTGCCATTTACCCGTTGTTGTCTTAGCTCTCCTGATCAACACCTGTGATTGCTTTATGCCTCTACTGTCAATATGCCTTGTCTACTGCTGTCTTGGCTAGTTTTTATTGCTTTATTTCACTGTAGTGCCCTCGATCCCACCCAAATTTCCTTAGATAGCTCTTTCGTCACACCCCACACACATGCGGGGACCTCATCTACGTTAATTGATGCCTCCGGAGGCAAAACCTCATCACGCAACGCATAGGTTTACCTCCACTGTACTCACATCCTTGTCTATACATTATGCCTTGAATCTATTCCACCACACCCGGAAATAATCTCCTTTTATTCTGTCCCCAACGCATTAGACAACCAGTTCTTATAGCCTTTAGCCGTTTCCTTATTCTACTCCTCCTCTGTTCCTCTGGTTATGTAGAGGTTAACCCAAGCCCTGTAGCCCCCAGTTCCACTCCTATACCCTAGGCACTATCATTTGTTGACTTCTGTAACCATAAAAGCCTTGGTTTCATGTACGTCAACATTAGAAGCCTCATCCCTAAGTTAATTATTTTCACTGCTTTAGCACACTCCGCCAAAACCCTGATGTCCTAGCCGTGTCTGAATCCTGGCTTAGGAAGGCCACCAAAAATTCTGAAATTTCCATCCCCATCTATAACAATTTCCACCAAGATAGAACTGCCAAAAGGGGTGGAGTTAGCCTGCAGGGTTCTGTCATACTATCCAGGTCTGTGCCCAAACAATTCGAGCTTACACTTTTAAAAATCCACCTTGCCAGAAATAAGTCTCCCACTGTTGCTGCTTGTTATAGACCCCCCCGGCTGCGCCCTGGACACCATATGTGAATTGATTGCTCCCCAGCGATCTTCAGAGTTCGTACTGTTAGGTGACCTAAACTGGGATATGCCTAACACCCCGGCCATCCTACAATCTAAGCTAGATGCTCTCAATCTAACCCAAATTATCAAGGAACCTACCAGGTACAAACCCAAGTCCGTAACCATGGGCACCCTCATATATCATCCGGACCAACCTGCCCTCTAAATGAAAAGCCAACTGACATTTATTCCTGAGGTGCTGACCTGTTGCACCCTCGACATCCACTGTGATCATTATTATTTGACCCTGCTGGTCATCTATAAACATTTTAACATCTTGGCCATGTTCTGTAATAATCTCCACCCCGGCACAGCCAGAAGAGGACTGGCCACCTCTCATAGCCTGGTTCCTCTCTCTAGATTTCTTCCTAGGTTCTGGCCTTTCTAGGGAGTTTTTCCTAGCCACCGTGCTTCTACACCTGCATTGCTTACTGTTTGGGGTTTTGGGCTGGGTTTCTGTACAGCACTTTGAGATATCAGCTGATGTAAGTGCTTTACATTTGATAAATACACCTCTGTTGTCTTCAACCAGGATCTCAGCAATCACTGCCACATTGCCTGCATCCGTAATGGGTCCGCGGTCAAACGACCACCCCTCATCAAAGTCAAATGCTCCCTAAAACACTTCAGCGAGCAGGCCTTTCTAATCGACCTGGCCCAGGTATCCTGGAAGGATATTGACCTCATTCCGTCAGTAGAGGATGCCTGGTTATTCTTTAAAAGTACTTTCCTCACCATCTTAAATAAGCATGCCCCATTCAAAAAAGATTAGAACCAGGAACATATATTGCCCTTGGTTCACTCCAGACCTGACTGCCCTTGACCAGCACAAAAACATAATGTGGCGCACTGCATTGGCATCAAATAGCCCCCACGATATGTAACTTTTCAGGTAAGTTAGGAACCAATATACACAGGCAGTTAGGAAAACAAAGGCTAGCTTTTTCAAACAGAAATTTGCTTCCTGTAGCACAAACTCCAAAAAGTTCTGGGACACTGTAAAGTCCATAGAGAATAAGAGCACCTCCTCCCAGCTGCCCTCTGCACTGAGGCTAGGAAACACTGTCACCACTGAAATCTACTATAATTGAGAATTTCAATAAGCATTTTTCTACGGCTGGCCTTGCTTTCCACCTGGCTTTCCACCTGGCTACCCTGAACCCGGTCAACAGCTCTGCACTCCTCACAGCAACTTGCCCAAGCCTTCCCCATTTCTCCTTCACCCAAATCTAGATAGCTGAAAGAGCTGCCAAATCTGGACCGCTACAAATCAGCAGGGCTAGACAATCTGGACCCTCTTTCTAAAATGATCCGCCACAATTGTTTCAACTCCTATTACTACCCTGTTCAACCTCTCTTCGTATCGTCTGAGATCCCCTGAGATTGGAAAGCTGCCGCGGTCATCCCCCTCTTCAATGGGGGAGGCACTCTAGACCCAAACTGTTACAGACTTATATCTATCCTACCCTGCCTTTCTAAGGTCTTTGAAAGCCAAGTTAACAAACAGATCACCTACCATTTCGAATCCCACCGTACCTTCTCCGCTATGCAATCTGGTTTCTAAGCTGGTCATGGGTGCACCTCAGCCACGCTCAAGGTCCTAAACGATATCATAACAATACTGTGTAGCCGTATTCATCGACCTGGCCAATGCTTTCGATTCTGTCAATCACCACATTCTTATCGGCAGACCTCAACAGCCTTGGTTTCTCAAATGACTTCCTCGCCTGGTTCACCAACTACTTCTCAGAGTTCAGTGTGTCAAATCGGAGGGACCTGTTGTCGAGACCTCTGGCAGTCTCTATGGAGGTGCCACAGGGTTCAATTCTCGGGCCGACTCTTCGCTGTATACATCAATGATGTCGCTCTTGCGGCTGGTTTTTCTCTGATCCACCTCTACGCAGACGACACCATTCTGTATACTTTCTGGCCCTTCTTTGGGCACTGTTTACAAACCTCCCAACGGGCTTCAATGCCGTACAACAGTCCTTCCGTGGCCTCCAACTGCTCTTAAATGCAAGTAAAACTAAATGCATGCTCTTCAACCGATCGCTGCCCGCACCCGCCCGCCTAGCATCACTACTCTGGATGGTTCTGACTTAGAGTAAGTATGTGGACAACTACAAATACAGTGGGGCAAAAAAGTATTTAGTCAGCCACCAATTGTGCAAGTTCTCCCACTTAAAAAGATGAGGCCTGTAATTTTCATCATAGGTACACTTCAACTATGACAGACAAAATGAGGGATAAAAATCCAGAAAATCACATTGTAGGATTTTTAATGAATTTATTTGCAATTTATGGTGGAAAATAAGTAATTGGTCAATAACAAAAGTTTCTCAATACTTTGTTATATACCCTTTGTTGGCAATGACAGAGGTGAAGACTTACAGAAAACGTTTGACAAGGTTTTCACACGCCTTATATTAGCCTCACTATCCGCTATTTTAACAAAGAGTGGAATCTTCAAAATAAATACTTTCTTCCGTTACTAGACCAAATGGCTGAAGCTATAGCATTGATGCTCTCACCTCCTGGGGACTCAGTCAAGACAGACAGGTCAGCATTACAACAAATAGGGGTGTGAACGTGGTGAAGGCTGCTCAAACCAACAAATGGACCCGAATGCAATGTTTTGGACGTTGTCTGCACTTGGCCAATGGTAAGTAACCTTGTCAATTTTGTATATTTGAAGTGGTTGGTAAGATGAAACTAAATGTGCATTTTTTTTTCATCAACTGATTAAGTAAAATATTACAGTTGTCCATAACTAAAGAGAGAATTGTGATTTTTATCATTTAACATTTCTCTTAGAGAGAGTGGTTAGAGACAAACTGGTAGATCGAGCAATTGGAGTGTGTAAGAAAGTGGTAGGTGCATTTTCCTATTTGTGGAAAAAGAACAGACCTGGCAGTTGCTCAAAGGAATGCAACCTGCCCCAGCAAAAGTTGGTGACAGAGTCACCTATCAGGTGGGGATCACGTCAAAAGATGGTGCAGGAGGGTACTGGAGCAGGAGAGAGCCATTTCGCAGGTCTTGTCCAGTGACTATAAGACCTGGCACTTAACTCCCACCTATACAGGTACAGATGATCTTGAGTCCATCATTAACCAGGCATTGACCCCATTCCTAGAATTCACAAATGCTCTGTCTGGTGAGTCTTTGTCAGTGTCTTATCTGAAGCTGGAACTACACCTGTTCAATACAGACATCATGAAACAGAGCTCACCCATAACAATAGTCATGGACTCTCTGAATGAGAAATATGATGACCTAGCCACAGATGACCTCCTGGACATAACCTCGTTAGTCGACCCTCTGTTTAAATCAACACGACCAAGAACTGTCACACAGATGGTCAACGAGGGACATGAAAACCCAAGCCCAGGACAGGGAGACGTTGCTGCTGCTTCACCACAACTGCCAGCTAAAAAGAGTCTCTGGGCATTTTTTTTCCAAAAAGCCACCACAGGTCTTACTGAAATCCAGCTGGTAGAAAAGGAACTCAGCTGCAAACTTCAGTCTACTGATGCTGACCGTGAAACCAATCCACTGGACTGGTGGACAATCGACCCCAAAAACTTTCCAGAAATTGGCTAAGAAATTATGGCTGACCCCAATTAGTCAACTGGTCGATTGTTTGGTCGATAGGCTGTTGGTCGACCAATATTGTTGTTATTTTTGTCGAGCAGTAGAAAATATATGTATCTCTATACGCACATCTTTACACACTTCCCCATTACATATAGTATTTTCGGAAAGTATTCAGACCCGTGCCTTCCACATTTTGGTACGTCAATGCTTTATTCTAAAATTGATTCAATAGTTTTTTCCCTCATCAATTTACACACTACCCTTTAATTACAAAGCAAAAACAGGTTTTCAATAAAGTTCGGTTTACTTTTTAGGTATTCCGATGCTTTACTCCAAGCTGTAGAAACATCTCGAGGATGATCAATAGAAGCAGGATGTACCTGAGCTCTATTTTGAGTCTCATAGCAGTACTGAGTACCTATGTAAGGTAATTGTTTATTTTTAATACATTTGCAAAAATGTCAACCTGTTTTCGCTTTGTCGTTATGGGGTATTTTGTGTAGATTTGAGGGGAAAGGGTCTGAGAACTTAGGTGACTGTAATATTTCACGCTGTAACATAACAAAAATGTGGAAAAAGTAATGGTCTGAATACTTTCCAAATGCACTGTGTTTGGAAAAATACACATTGGCTGCATCATGTTATGCTTGTCATTGTCAAGGACCTAGGGGAGTTTTTAAGATGAAAAGAAATGGAAGAGCTAAGCAAAGGCAAAATCCTAAAGGAAAACCCGGTTGTCTGCTTTCCAACAGACGCTGGGAGACAAATTCACTTTTCACCAGGACAATAACCTAAAACGAGGCCAAATGTGCACTGGAGTTGCTTATCAAGACCACATTGAGTGGCCTAGTTAGAGTTTTGAATTCGAAAAACATGTTTTCACTTTGCGATGGGCTTTTGTGTGTAGATTGGTGAGGGGAAAAAAATGATCAATTTTGAATTCCATCTGTAACACAAAATATGGATTAAGTCGAGGGGTATGAATAGTTTCTGAAGGCATTGTACATACAAAATGACAATTTTGTTTTAAAGAAATGAAAAGCTGTGAAAACAATCCACCATGTTTCTGATAGTATTTAAGTTGATCTTGGATACATGATTTGTGGCTGAAAATGAAATACGGTCAGCTTTTATGTCGCTGAAAAAAATGATCACGTTTAGGCTACACAAGTCCTTATCCATACATTCACATTCTCTCAAGATGCTGAAAGAAACAAGTCATGTTTCTCTACTCTTGTTCCTGAGACAAATTAATAATTGGTGGGTCCTTTTACTGCAATAAACTTAATTTATGCAGGAGTTAATGGTCTACATATGAGCCTACGGTCAGTGTCCAGACTTCAGTTATTATTACTGTTCCCATCTGAACTTCAAGGTTGAGCCAGGGGGTGTTCCTGCACCCCTACTTTCGCTGTCTCTGCCTCCAGGGCTCTAAAGTGTGATCATGTTAGACTTCTATGCTCCTACACTTTTATATGGAAGCTCCAAGGAAAAAAAACACCCAGACAATAATTGTAATGATAAGGCTTTGCTAGCCCAAACTTCTTTTGACCGGTTATTACTGACGATTTTTTACATTTTTTGTCATTTTTTTTGTATTTAAATTCTCCATTCTAGGGGCATATTCCATGTCACAGCCATTCTGAAACCACTTACGGGCTGTTAACCATTTTATAAAGCGCCTTGATCAATCATGTTAACTCATTAGCTAGCTAAACATTTGGGGGGCACGTAAAGAAAGGGATAACTTCTTAGAAGTACATTTTTTTTTCTTTAGGAGTTGATCATAGCAATGAATGAAGGACAATTTTTTTTTTTTTTTTTTTTTGGGGGTGGGGTTAGATCTGCTTCAATATTGCAGGTTGAACCCAAAATAATTGTTTGCATCATTTGTAAACCCCCCCCCCCCCTCCCCCACTGGAGTAAACTAGCGGCCAACAATAATGCTACCAATTACTACAGTGAGTGTACAAAACCATTATGAACACCTGCTCTTTCCTGACATAGATTGACCAGGTGAAAGATATGAAGGCTTTTTAAGCCTTAAGACAATTGAGACATGGATTGTGTATGTGTACCATTAAGAGGGTGAATGGGCAAGACAAAAGATTTAAGTGCCTTTGAACAGGATATGGTAGTAGGTGCCAGGTGCTTCGGTTTGTGTCAAGAACTTAAACACTGCTGGGTTTTTCACACTTAACAGTTTCCTGTGTCTATCAACAATAGTCCATTACCCAAAGGACTTCTAGCCAACTTAACGCAACTGTGGCCAAGGACATCTTCTAGAGTCCGTGGCCCAACGAATTGAGGCTTTTCTGAGGGCAAAAAAGTGGATGAATCTTAATATTAGGAAGGTGTTTTTAATGTTTTGTACACGGTGTATATATGAATGGACAAAGCCATCGATCACATGGCATAATTTATTCCTATGTGAGGACTCAATAACACATTGAAGCCAAATGAAGTCAGTTAAGTTCGTGTCCCATGGAAGACATAACATACGAAGTTTGAGCTACTCCTGGAAGTGATGTTACACGCTAGCTCAGTGTTGCCCCCTCTCATTGAGTAACTCCAGTTGAAGGCCAACTAGGGTACTGCAATCTGCCAAAAGCATCTCAATTATACTTCTGTGTGCACCCATTGAGCTATAGAAGAGGCACGACCATATCTCCTCCCTGTGTGACCACTACCTTCTCTCTCAAAATCAATGACTGCATCCCTAGGCGTCCTACAAATAGAATATCAGAGTTCGGAGTGTGACGGCACATCAGAATGAGTGCTTCATCCAATATCACCTATGACAGCTGTGAGCAGCCAGCCGCACCCCCTAACCAGCCATTAGCCTCCTTAGCTGCTTCTCTCCGTCGGTTCCTTCTGCGCCTCTCCGTCATTTTGAAAATGTTATGTAGCCGTGATGGTGAGCTGGGATGGGGTTTCTGTTACATTTGTTTAAAATATTAGCGCAGCTTGCAGTGCGAGCGCAGTGGATACGTATCTTTTAGCTTCGCCTGTAAGAACAAGCAGGCCAGTCTGACTAGGCTTCGTTGTCACATAGCCTCTTAAGTACCACTGCCATAGGAAAAGTAGAGCACAGTGACAGCCATGCTTGTGCCTTTACATCACTGAAATCCACGAGTATCTAGCCCAAACTCAAAAGTTATTCCCCATATTGCCAGAGCTACCGTCTCCCCTTTCTACTGCGAATTGGTGCACGTTTTGTTTACTTTTATAAACCTTGTCGCTTGGCTGCAAGTTTTTTTGGTTTGATAACGATCATGTTTAGTCATGTTAGCTAGCTAACATGATACCTTAGCTATGCACAGAAGTGGATGGCACAGGAAAAAAAGAAAATGCATAGATGGTCTACTCAGATGCTCTAAAGGTATGATTCATATGCCATATCAATGTAATGTAAGATAAATCTGAATCAAATCACTATTTTTCTGATTACTTAAGTTATGTTTGGTGCCTAACTTTTGGGAAGAGTATGTCGGCTGTGTGTAAAGTTGTCTGAAGAGTAGGCTAAAGATGGATTCATATAGGACTAGTGGGCTGTCACCTTACTGTCGCAATGAAAATGCAGACTATTGACTGGTATTGTAAATGCATAATAGTTTGGACACGTCCTCATTTCAGGGGCTTTCCTTTATTTAGACTATTTTCTACGTTGTAGAATAATAGTGAAGACATCAAAACTATGAAATAACACATGTAATCCAAAAGGTGTTGGGCAAATCAAAATATATTTGAGATTCTTCAAAGTAGCCACCCTTTATGGACTTGGTATTTTACCAAATTGGGTTATATTCTGTATTCCACCCATACCTTGTCACAACACAACTGATTGGCTCAAACGCATTAAGAAGGAAAGAAATTCCACAAAGTAACTTTTAACAAGGCACACCTGTTAATTGAAATTCATTCCTGGTGACTACCCCATGAAGCTGGTTGAGAGAATGTCAAAGCAAAAGGTCGCTACTTTGAAGAATATCAAAAAAAGAAACGTCCCCTTTTCAGGACCCTGTCTTCCAAAGATAATTTGTAAAAATCCAAATAACTTCACAGATCTTCATTGTAAAGGGTTTAAACACGGTTTCCCGTGCTTGTTCAATGAACCATGAACAATTTAATGAACATGTACCTGTGGACACTAACGGCTTACCGACAATGGCAGTTAGGTCACACTTATGAAAACTTAGAACACTAAAGAGGCATTTCTACTGTGAAAAACACCAAAAGAAAGATGTCCAGGGTCCCTGCTCATTTGCGTTAACGTGCCTTAGGCATTCTGCAAGGAGGCATGAGGACTGCAGATATGGCCAGGGCAATAAATTGCCACGTCTGTACTGTGAGACGCCTAAGACGGCGCTACAGGGAGACAGGACAGACAGCTAATCGTCCTCGCAGTGGTAGACCACGTAACACCACCTGTACCGGATTGGTACATCTGAACATCACACCTGCGGGACAGGTAAAGGATGGCAACAATTGCCTGAGTTACACCAGGAACGCACACTCCCTCCATCAGTTCTCAGACTGCGCAATAGGCTGAGAGCGGTTGGACTGAGGACTTGTAGGCCTGTTGTAAGGCAGATCCTCACCAGACATCACCGGCAACAATCACCGGTTTATGGGCATAAACCCAATGTCGCCCGACCAGACAGAACTTGCAAGAAGTGATCTTCGCTGACGAGTGGCAGTTTTGTCTCACTAGGGGTGATGGTCAGATTCACGTTTATCGTCGAAGGAATGAGCGTTACCCCCGAGGCCTGTACTCTGGAGCGGGATCGATTTGAAGGTGGAGGGTCCGTCATGGTCTGGGGCGGTGTCACAGCATTATTGAACTGAGCTTGTTGTCATTGCCTGCAGTCTCAATGCTGTGCGTTACAGGGAAGACATCCTCCACATGTGGTACCCTTCCTGCGGGCTCATCCTGACATGCCCCTCCAGCATGACAATGCCACCAGCCATACTGCTCGTTCTGTGTGTGATTTCCTGCAAGACAGGAATGTCAGTGTTCTGCCATGGCCCGCGAAGATCCCGGATCTCAGTCCCATTGAGCACGCCTGGGACCTGTTGCATCGTAGGGTGAGGGCTAGGGCCATTCCCCCCCCTGAAATGTCTGGTAACTTGCAGGTGCCTTGGTGGAAGAGTGGAGTAACATCTCACAGCAAGAACTGGCAAATCTGGCGCAGTCCATGCGGAGGAGATGCAGCTGGTGGCCACACCAGATACTGACTGTTACTTTTGATTTTGGACCCCCCCCCCTGTTCAGGGACACGTCATTCAATTTCTGTTAGTTACATGTCTTATGTTCATACAAACATTTACACCTGTTAAATTTGCTGAAAGTAATTGCAGTTGACAGTGAGAAGACGTTTCTTTTTTTTGCTGAGTTTATATAAAATATAATGTTTTTAACATTTTTTTGGTTACTACAAGATTCCGTATGTTATTTCATAGTTTGGGTGTCTTCACTATTATTATACAATGTAGAAAATTGTACAAGTAAAGACTAACCCTAGAATGAGTAAGTGTGTCCAAACTTGACTGGTACTGTATATTCCTTACTACATTCTTTGGGACCCAATCACAGGTAGGCTTTTGGCCTGGTATCACATTGTTAGTTCAATTTTGGTATTGTTACAACCCTACTCTGAAAATATGTACATTTTATTGCAGTTTAAACTTTCACTCTTCCGTGCAACATTTAATTTAATTTCTGTTACCCGTATGTAATTATTGAATCAGCAGTTGAAGTGTAGTCAGTAATAGTGGTTAATCTATTCTGAATATTTTGTGACTTCTAAAGTAGTTCATTGCAGACTGTTGGATCTATGGCTGTGTCTTGACTGGCTAACGTTGACTTCATCAACAGCGTATGGATCTGGGAGAATGTGCGAAGACCCACGACCTGGCACTCCGGGCCGACTATGAAATTGCCTCCAAGGAGAGAGACCTCTTCTTTGAGCTTGATGTAAGTGATATCCACAGTCGGCTTGATTTTTAAAAACAACTTAATTTATCTCCTCGGGCAAGTAAGTTGTACTTCTCCCAGTTCATTTTACCAGTGCAGAAGTCTGTGTTCCATTGACTTATATGGAGTTTACTCTTCTATTGTCGGCAATAGGCTGTGGATCACCTGGAGTCTTTCATTGCCGACTGCGACCGGAGAACAGAGTTGGCCAAGAAACGACTGGTTGAGACCCAAGATGAGATCAGTGCGGAGGTGGCTGAAAAGGTGAGGGCAAGATGAACCTTGTTCACTGAATCTTATTGTGGATGACATGTTGAAAACTTTATGATTTTGACTCATTTTTTATGCTGTTGTTGACTTGTTTATTATTCTCCAGGCAGAGACTGTTCACGAGCTGAACGAGGAGATTGGGAAGCTCCTGGCCAAGGCAGAGCAGCTGGGTGCCGAGGGGAATGTGGATGAGGCCCAGAAGGTCCTACAGGAAGTGGAGAAAGTTCGCAGCAGGAAGAGGGATGCTGAGGTGAGGAGGAGGAGGAGGAGGGGTTGTTTTACTCACGGCATGCTTATTTTCCATCAAACTAGCCCACCTCGGACCAAATAGGTTACTGAATACAGAACTCAGACCAAATGGGTTACTGAATGCGTCACTTTAATAAATGGATCGCGAGTCACTTTAATAATGCCACTTTAATAATGTTTACACATCTTGTCTTACTCATCTCGTATGTGTATATAATGTATTATATACTATCTATTGCCTATGCCGTTCGGTCATCGCTCATCCATATATTTATATGTACATATTCTTATTCCATCCCTTTAGTTAGATTTATGTGTATTAGGTGGTTGTAGCAGAATTGTTAGATATTACTGCACTGTCGGAACTAGAAGCACAAGCATTTCTCTACTCGCTTTAACATCTGCTAACCATGTGTATGTGACCAATACAATTTGATTAGATTTTGAATGTAGACCTGGGTTGTGTTCAGTAGGGCTCAATGTAGCGGAAAGGTTTTGGAATGGACAATTAAATATTTTCTTATTGGACAAGGTGGAACCATCCTGTTTAACTTAGTTTTTGCCATACCGAACTCGAAACCCCTTCTTTCCTATCCTGATTCAACTTAGTTTTTGCCATACCGAACTCGAAACCCCTTCTTTCCTATCCTGATTCATTATCTTTCTCCATCTCTTCGGTTTTGTCCTTCTCAGGAGGAGTACAGAAACTCCATGCCTGCCTCCAGTTTCCAGCAGCAGAAGCTTCGTGTCTGTGAGGTGTGCTCGGCCTACCTGGGTCTCCACGACAACGACCGTCGCCTGGCCGACCACTTTGGCGGGAAGCTGCATCTGGGCTTCATCCAGATCAGGGAGAAACTGGAAGCCCTGAAGGTATGCTCTGAACCACCTCAGACCAAATAGGTTACTGAATACACCTAGCGAGATGTGGAAGTATAATCCTCAAAAGGGGATTCTTTTTTTTTTGACCGCTTTCCCCTTTTGAGCATTCCACAGGGACTTTGTTTTTGATTAACCTCATAGTCTACCAATACCGGATCCGGGTTCGTGACTACAGCTCAAGCTCATTAGCATAACGCACAATGCGAAAAAATATTCCTAAAAATATTTAACCTCCACACATTAACAAGTAAAATAGCTCAAATGAAAGATAAACAAGTTGTTTATCTACCCAGCAAGTCAGATTTCTAAAATGTTTTACGGCGAAAACATAGCACATATTTATGTCAAACTACCACCACAGACATAGCTAATTTGCATAGCCAAGTAGGAAAAAATATGCAATCAACAAACGCAGGATTAAAAGAAATCATTTCACTAACCTTTTGAAATCTTCATCAGATGACAGTAATATAACATGTTACACAGTACATTCATTTTTTTTTTCAATAATCTGCAATATATATCCATAAATCTCTGTTTACAATGATGCATCGTTCAAAAAATGCTACTAAAATGTCAGGAGAAATGCCGATAGCTCCGGCAGATAACGTCAGCTAACAAGGAATACACATCATAAACTTTGACTAAATATGCATGTTTTACATATGTATAGGAAGATACATTTCTTCTAAATGCAATCGCTGTGTTACATTTATTTTTAACGTTACAGGTTGCATTCACTAGGCTATACTAGGAGTCGGCGCTCCAAAATTAGCATTATCGCTCCTCTATCTTGGAGTCGACAGAAACCCAAATTTACCACATAAATATTCCCTTACCTTTGCTGTTCTTCCATCAAAAGACCTGGAAGGGATTATACTTACCAAACCAGCGTTTAGTTTTCAAGTCTGTGTCTTTCGGTTCTCAAAATAGCCACATTTCGGTCGAAATGTAGGCAAAATTCAAGTGGATGCGCACCAAAACGTTGAAATTACATATTATATGTCGAGTAAACTTGTCAAACTATGTTCATAATTAAGCTTTAACATGTTATAAAGGTGCACAGAAATCTTGAGGACGAACAGAAACACACACGTCGTTTAATCGATCCTGAAGAAAATACAGCACCCGGCCAGAGCGCGCGTAACAGTCACCTTTTTTTTTCGCTTGGCCGAGAGGTTTCGGCTCGCTCAAACTCCCGTGAGCGCGCGATTCTCACAATGAGAAGCCCCATTGAAAGCAGGCTTCGCGCTGAACACGTACAGACTGTTCCCAGAGCGGTAGCTGTTTGGGAAGTGCGTGTGAGATGACGTCAAAGTTGGGCCAACTTTTTCCATGACAAGAGAGCATTTGTGAGAATGCATGCCCTGAGATTTCTGCTTTACATAGAGACAAAATTTAAACGGTTTTAGAAGCTTTAGAGTTTTCTATTCGATAATATTTTTTATATGCATATATTAGCAATTTTTGGGAAAAATATTTTCAGTTTACTATGGGCACGCAAGAGTTCAGAGGTTAAAGTACAGGAAACATCTCCCTTTTGGGATTAATTTAAATTTTGCCGCAAGAACATTCTTTTTGACATTAGAATGTATTAACATAAGACATTTTAATGTAAACACTGAGGCTAATGTCATTGCTGAACATTTTCTATCAGAAAACTGTCCTGGAAAAGCAGGAGAAGAGGAACCAGGACCGCCTGAAGAGGAGAGAAGAGCGGGAGAAGGAGGAGAGGATGAAGAAGAGGTGGGTCTTAACTTGGCAAAAATCATTAAATTGATGTAGGCAGATTTTTATAAACATGTCGGTGGGGATGGCAGCACTTCTCGGAAAATATAATCAATCCATGTGGAGACGTGCAGATATTTTCCCTGTGGTATCTCATCAATTGTTTTCTGTCACTTTTATAGGACCAAATCACGGAGCAGGGAACGGAGCAGGGAACATAGAAGGTTAGTATGGGCCACCAGCCATCTACTGCCACATGAACTCTATTCAATACACTATCTCCTGGGTTTATTGCTGTATAAAACACTTCTCTGGGCCCGTGCTGCAGGTCCAGCTCTCGCGACCGTAGGAGACGCCGTTCGCGTTCCTCGTCTCGGGAGAAGCGGCGTTCCTCCCGCTCACGCTCCAGGGACCGGGAGAGGAGGCGACGCCACCGCAGCCGATCCCGCAGCAAGGGCGCCCGCCACAGCCACGAGCCCAGCTCCCGACACAAGTAGGAGTGTACACACACACACACGGTCCATCTTATTACTTAAACAAGTGCACACTTAATAATAAAGCTTCTTATCATAATATATACACACGACAAACACACACACACACAGATTTGTGTGTAACAAGACAGTGTTTATGGTTCCAGGTCGTCCAGGGATCGCGATCGCTCCTCCAGAGAACGTTCACGGGAGCGAAGCAAGAAGAGGGGATCCTCGGAGCGGCGGCAGGACAGCAGGGATCAGAACGGGAGAACAGAATCCCGCCGGGCGGAGGTCAGGGATAGAGACCTTTGAGGACTCTCTCTCTCTCTCTCTCTCTCTCTCTCTCTCTCTCTCTCTCTCTCTCTCTCTCTCGCTGTCTCCATCCTCAACACACAACCTCCTTTTGTCTGTCTCTCTTTCATATCTGTCCATTACATCTATTTGAACTCTCTCCTTGTATGAATTCTCCCTCCGTTCCCTTATCAAAATGATCCAGAGATGTTTTGCTTTGACCGATATTCCAGCCAATCCACTGTCCCAAATACATAGCGCTTATATGACCACAGAAGTATATACAGGTAACTGCCAAAATAATGGAAACACTTCAGTAAAACAAAGTATACTGAAAGCAGGTGCCTCCACACGTGTGGTTCGTGAGTTAATTAAGAAATGAACATCCCATCATAATTAGGGTCATGTATAAAAATGCTGGGCCGGCCATTATTTTGGCTACCATGGCTATACCCCTATAGGATGACAATGCACCCATCCACAGGGCATGAGTGGTCACTGAATGGTTTGATGAGCATGAAAATGATGTAAACCATATACCATGTCTCCAGGTCTCAACCCAATTGAACACTTATGGGAGATTCTGGAGCGGTGCCCGAGACCACTGTCAATAAAACGCCAAATTATGGAATTTCTCATGGAAGAATGGTGTCTCATCCTTCCAATAGCGTTCCAGACACTTGTAGAATCTATGCCGGCTCATGGTGGCCCAACGCCCTACTAAAACACGTTATTTTAGTGTTTCCTTTATTTTGTCACCTGTATATTGTACATGCATATATATTTTAGTTTCAAGCGTTCAAATATATCCTGGGATAAAGTTGTGGGGGGTTTTGAACATTGGGCGTGGGGGTACATAAAGTCCTGACTGTATGTTAGATGTGATGGCTGTTGATGACATGCATATGATTCTATATTCTATAAAACTGTCCTGAATATACATTTCCTGGGGGAAATCAGTAGCTGAAACTAGAGAAAGGATAAATTAATGACCGTTGGCCATAAACTTAAAGAATAGAGCATTTCCATATTGCCGTGTTTTATCATACTGTTATTTTTAAACTGTCAGAATTGCTATGTGTGATTGAGATACTTTGCATAAATATACCTCCAGCATACTGTCCTGGGTGGTGTTCATTAGGCACCAAATGGAAGATACTGGACTGAAACGGGGAGGGGCCTACATTTTTGTTTTCCTGTAAAAACTTTGCTAAATGTTTTGATTTATTGCCCTAATAAACACGACCCAGCATACTGTCTTGGATTGGCTTCTCCGTGCAAGGCTTTCTTCCCTTCCTAGAGGCTATTTCACAATGCTGGTTGCATCAATTTGCCATTTGATGTTGCACTAAATATTTAACATACCAGTAATTATAGAATGTCTTCTGCATATATCTGGCCTAAGATTGATAAACTAAGCCATATTGTTCTTGTTTGACTGGATCAGGACATTTGGAAATCTAAGGGAATTTGGTCAGTTGTGAACATCAGCAAGCTCATTTCTGTCAGCTTGTGAAATACCCTCTGCTTCTATATCTGTGGTTTATACTAACTGAGGATGTTTATCGCTGGAGAGATTGTAGCAGTTCAATTTAATGTCATAACTAATATGGACAAGGTTTTCTTAAGTTTTAGAATGTATTGTCCTTTGTGTTCACAAACAGTTGCTAGTTTTTTTTTCTCTCCATAGAGTTTTACAAGTTTTCATGTTATGAATACAAATATTAACCCTTATTATCATAGTCTTGGCATGCGAGCGGTGAAGTCTGCGTATGTGTAGACATGATGGACTTTGCATGCTTCAGTTTTGAGTAATGCTGTTTTGGATTGAGAATAACTGTTCCAGGCTTCTTACTGTATGTGACCCTAGAAGTTGCCTACGTTACCGTGGTAGTCCGCTGTGTGGCCCTGGTAGTCCGCTGTGTGGCCCTGGTAGTCCGCTGTGTGGCCCTGGTAGTCCGCTGTGTGGCCCTGGTAGTCCGCTGTGTGGCCCTGGTAGTCCGCTGTGTGGCCCTGGTAGTCCGCTGTGTGGCCCTGGTAGTCCGCTGTGTGGCCATGGTAGTCCGCTGCGTGGCCATGGTAGTCTGCTGCGTGGCCATGGTAGTCTGCTGCGTGGCCATGGTAGTCTGCTGCGTGGCCATGGTAGTCTGCTGCGTGGCCATGGTAGTCTGCTGCGTGGCCATGGTAGTCTGCTGCGTGGCCATGGTAGTCTGCTGCGTGGCCATGGTAGTCTGCTGCGTGGCCCTGGTAGTCTGCTGCGTGGCCCTGGTAGTCCGCTGCGTGGCCCTGGTAGTTCGCTACATTGCTGCGTGGCCCTGGTAGTCCGCTGCGTGGCCCTGGTAGTCTGCTGCGTGGCCCTGGTAGTCTGCTGCGTGGCCCTGGTAGTCTGCTGCGTGGCCCTGGTAGTCTGCTGCGTGGCCCTGGTAGTTCTGCGTGGCCCTGGTAGTCTGCTGCGTGGCCCTGGTGGCCGTGGCCCTGGTAGTCCGCTGCGTGGCCCTGGTAGTCCGCTGCGTGGCCCTGGTAGTCCGCTGCGTGGCCCTGGTAGTCCGCTGCGTGGCCCTGGTAGTCTGCTGCGTGGCCCTGGTAGTCTGCTGCGTGGCCCTGGTAGTCTGCTGCGTGGCCCTGGTAGTCTGCTGCGTGGCCCTGGTAGTCTGCTGCGTGGCCCTGGTAGTCTGCTGCGTGGCCCTGGTAGTCTGCTGCGTGGCCCTGGTAGTCTGCTGCGTGGCCCTGGTAGTCTGCTGCGTGGCCCTGGTAGTCCTCTGCGTGGCCCTGGTAGTTCGCTACATTGCTGCGTGGCCCTGGTAGTCCTCTGCGTGGCCCTGGTAGTTCGCTACATTGCTGCGTGGCCCTGGTAGTCTGCTGCGTGGCCCTGGTAGTCTGCTGCGTGGCCCTGGTAGTCTGCTGCGTGGCCCTGGTAGTCTGCTGCGTGGCCCTGGTAGTCTGCTGCGTGGCCCTGGTAGTCTGCTGCGTGGCCCTGGTAGTCTGCTGCGTGGCCCTGGTAGTCTGCTGCGTGGCCCTGGTAGTCTGCTGCGTGGCCCTGGTAGTCTGCTGCGTGGCCCTGGTAGTCTGCTACGTGGCCCTGGTAGTCTGCTACGTGGCCCTGGTAGTCCGCTGCGTGGCCCTGGTAGTCTGCTACGTGGCCCTGGTAGCGCTGCGTGGCCCTGGTAGTCCGCTGCGTGGCCCTGGTAGTCCTGGTAGCTGCGTGGCCCTGGTAGTCTGCTGCGTGGCCCTGGTAGTCCGCTGCGTGGCCCTGGTAGTCTGCTGCGTGGCCCTGGTAGTCTGCTGCGTGGCCCTGGTAGTCTGCTGCGTGGCCCTGGTAGTCCGCTGCGTGGCCCTGGTAGTCCGCTGCGTGGCCCTGGTAGTCCGCTGCGTGGCCCTGGTAGTCCGCTGCGTGGCCCTGGTAGTCCGCTGCGTGGCCCTGGTAGTCCGCTGCGTGGCCCTGGTAGTCCGCTGCGTGGCCCTGGTAGTCCGCTGCGTGGCCCTGGTAGTCCGCTGCGTGGCCCTGGTAGTCCGCTGCGTGGCCCTGGTAGTCCGCTGCGTGGCCCTGGTAGTCCGCTGCGTGGCCCTACGTCCGCTGCGTGGCCCTGGTAGTCCGCTGCGTGGCCCTGGTAGTCTGCGTGGCCCTGGTAGTCCGCTGCGTGGCCCTGGTAGTTGCGTGGCCCTGGTAGTTGCTACGTGGCCCTGGTAGTCTGCGTGGCCCATCGCTGCGTACTGCGTGGCCCTGGTAGTCTGCTGCGTGGCCCTGGTAGTCCGTGGCCCTGGTAGTCCGCTCTGGCCCTGGTAGTTGGCTACATCTGCTACGTGGCCCTGGTAGTCCGCTGTGTGTCTCTGGTAGTTCGCTACATTGCTACGTGGCCCTGGTAGTCCGCTGTGTGTCTCTGGTAGTTCGCTACATTGCTACGTGGCCCTGGTAGTCCGCTACGTTACCCTGTTTTTGGCCTATGACACTTGGTGCTGGGAACGATATCTTAAGCACAGCACCTGCTTATGTCCATTTCACTTTCCAATATGTTGATGCTGATTCAGCAGTTTGTAAATGTTCTTTCTTTCTTTTTGTTCATGTATGTCAGTCACTTGAAGTTAGATGCACACATATAGAAATGAATGCATTGCTTTTCCTAATGTGTGCCGTCTGTAGACTTTGTCAGGTCTGTTTGTATTACTTACTGGAAGATGATTTTTGTCTTGAAGCCTGAATAAAAATCCCTTTTTTTTTTTTTAATTGTATTAATGTACTTACCTAAGATCTTTGCTCAGGGCCTAAGTGTAAAACTGAAGTTCTAATTGAAGAAA
Organism: Oncorhynchus keta; assembly: GCF_023373465.1. Taxonomy (NCBI): domain Eukaryota; kingdom Metazoa; phylum Chordata; class Actinopteri; order Salmoniformes; family Salmonidae; genus Oncorhynchus; species Oncorhynchus keta. The sequence goes on from NC_068444.1 coordinate 46,423,635, forward strand.
AGGCTTTGTCTAATATATTGTGAGTGTACAAATAATGGACATAAACAAGACTAGTATACATTCATTTAAGTTGGTCTGCAAATAGCAGGGGGAAATGGTACAATTGATTCAATCAAGTAAACATAGACAGGCGAGAATATTCAAGAATACCTCAGATTACTGGCTTAACAGGACAATTGCCCTTTAAGTTTAACTTTAAGGCAACCATTTACAGCAAAAGGCAAAGCCTTGATTCAAGACTCCACAGTCTGACTTGAAGAGCCACCAATTACATAAAATTCATATCGGCATAATATTACATCCGACAGTGAATCTAACTTTTGTTAGAATCAAGACTGTCTTTGTGATTGTGTGTGCAGGAATTGTTCTCTTTCAGCATGAGTCTTTTAATTTTTAGGAGAGTGGTACGTGACGTCTGACACATGGGTTTCAAATCCACCTTCATCTTCTGCTTTTCCATCACTGCCTCCAGCTCTGTGGCCTTCTTGGCGTCCTGGAAGAACAGCATTTCAATCAGGTAGAAGTTATGGTAAGTGAAAACATGGAAAGGTAACACAGCAGGGACATTGTGGATTTAAAACTTAACTGTGCAGCCGGAGAAAAATTTGGAAAATATTTGTTTTATACGTAAGATGATGCTGAGGCACACTGCAATCATATAATTAGTAATTGTATAGGATCTATATGGCAGTTATCAGATTGCCATATAGCTCCAATTGAGTGGGTTGAGTAGTTTGTCAGGGGGGCTAGGGTCAGTCTGTTATATCTGGAGTATTTCTCCTGTCTTATCCAGTGTGTGTGAATTTTAAATATGCTCCCGGACGACCGGGAGGGACCATGCCTCAGGACTACCTGAACTGATGACTCCTTGCTGTCCCCAGTCCACTTGGTCGTGCTGCTGCTCAAGTTTCAACTGTTCTGCATGCAGCTATGGAACTCTGACCTGTTCACCGGACGTGCAACCTTGTCCCGGACCTGCTGTGTTAGACTCTCTCTACCACACCTGCTGTCTCTAACTCTGAATGCTTGGTTATGAAAAGCCAACTGACATTTACTCCTGAATTGCTGACCTGTGGCACCCTCTATTATTTGACCCTGCTGCTCATCTATGAACCTGACACAGCCAGAAGAGGACTGGCCACCTCATAGCCTGGTTCCTCTCTTGGTTTCTTCCCAGGTTGCTGCCTTTCTAGGGAGTTTTCCAAGCCACCGTGCTTCTACATCTGCATTGCTTGCTGTTTGGGGTTTCAGGCTGGGATTCTGTATAGCACTTTGTGACATTGGCTGATGTAAAAAAAAATAATAAAAAAAATAAAAGGCTATATAAATTTGATTGATTGAATGCCCCCGTGCACACAGTGAGGTCTATACAGTAAAAGTTTGTCGAGATCGGCGTGGAAGAACTTGACTGGCCTGCAAAAGAGCCCTGACTTCAACCCCATTGAACACCTTTGGGATGAGTTGGAACGTTGGCCTAATTGCCCAACATCAGTGCCCGATCTCACTAATACTCTTGTGGCTGAATGGAAGCAAGTCCCCACAGCAATGTTCCTACATCTAGTAGAAAGCCTTCCCAGAAGAGTGGAGGCTGTTGTGGCAGCAAACGGGGGACCAACTCCATATTAATGCCCATTAACATACTTTTGGTCGTGTAATGTATAATGTTCATTATAGGCTGATCAGTACCTCCAACAGTGCTTTCTGAACAGTGAGCTGGCTGTACACTCTGGCACCCTCATCTGGTAGAACTTCTCGTAGGTCCTCCTTGTTCAGAGAGAAGAGCAGGGCTCCTGTCAGGTTTCCCAGTAACGTCACTGTCCTGAGGGGGAGGTGCACACAGGTAGTCAGTCACTTGCCTCAGTCTTTATCTGTCCTATTCAATCATCTGTGAACAACTGAGTCATCTCTGTGTAAGAACTAGAAAGATCCATTGAGTACTAAATCCAGGTCTTGAGGACGATTCCAGGTTCAACAATTGATTCGGTAGAAAGTAAATTAATAATGGTATATGGCGACATGTCTATGAACTGATCAGTAAACAATACATGTAACGAAATCCTGGAGTTACTATAAGGCCACAAAGTTAGTGATACACAGGGAGACCCCAAATTATCTCAACTAACCTGTACGCCCGCACACTGACTCGGTACCGGTACCCCTGTATATAGCCTCGTTATTGTTGATTTTATAATTTTTTTAAAAGTTTATTTGGTAAATATTTTCTCAACCACTGTTGGTTAAGGGCTTGTAAGTAAGTAGGTATTTCACAGTAAAGTCTATACTTGTATTCGGTGCATGTGACGACAAAGTTTGATTTGACCAGAATAGGTCCCTGATTGGAGTAGGATGAGTTTAGGGTTTGTGGGGGCCACGTCAAACTCACGTCTCACTGAAGCCCTTCCCCCTGAGCCACTCCTCCACCTCCTCGGTGGGTGAGCGGTAGTCCAGGGGGACCGAGGTGTCCGAGGAGCGAGCGATGACCAGGGGCCTGTTTAGGCTGACCTTCCCGTTGGTCAGTCTCTGGAGGAGCTCGTCGTTCACCATCATGACTGAGGAGAGGGAGAGTTTTCACTGTATGTTGTCTATCTGGTTGATCTTGTTAAAACGGAGCAGACATAAGAACTGAAAGCACTGTTTGTCGTTCTCTTGTTTTTGTCTTTCACACACAGAGGGAACAGACAACCACTTTCCCCCTCTCTGGAGCCTCCCTCACACACACTTGCGTGTATACACATGCACATTCACACAACAAAGAAAATATATAGTATAGTGCAGCGCCTGAGTCGCCCCTCTGACACAGTGCAGAATATAACGCCTCGCAGTATAGTGTGATACCTTTTGTCTGTGTCATCTGCGGCTGGAATGTATTGGTTGTATGGTGGTGGGCTGAGGGGCTTGGGGTCAAGGAGCTAGGGTTCAAGGCTGGAGGGCCTGGAGGAGTGTGAGTCTTGGTCAGGTCAGGCGAGACTGGAGGCTGGCCCGGAGCAGAGGAGAAAGGAAAGAGGAGTGAACAACATTGATATTGACTCAATGAAAGGAATACCAGTATGTGGGAGTGAGTAAAGGAATGGGCATGGATTGGCGTGTGTGTGTGTGTGTGTGTGTGTGCATGCGTGTGTTTCATTGGTGTGTTACCTTTGGTGGTCTCATGGTGACAGGGCTTTCTGTGTGAGACACTGGCTCCAGGATGTTGAAGGGGACAAAGCCGACCTCGTTGAAGCGATTACGACACTTCCACCAGCGTTTGGACGACTCCACCACCTGACACAAAAGGAGAGGAGCCAATGTTTATACAGAGAACAAGTAAGGAAGATTGAAATGAGTGATAGAATTAATCGTGTGCTATTGGCAACTCACAATTTTCTATTTCTAGCAGTGAAAGTTGTTGCCAAGGTAAGAGCCAGTATGTACAGTATGCCCAGAATCTGGCAAGGACAAAGTGTTCAGTACTTGTGCACCAATATTTGTTTACTATGTTTTTTTTATTTATTCTGGCGTTTACACCCTGATTAAGCAATAATGCTTTATTGGACTCACTCCCTACCACACCCGCTGTCTCTAACTCTGAATGATGGGCTATGAAAAGCCAACTGGCATTCACTCCTGAGGTGCTGACCTGTTGCACCCTCTACACACCACTGTGAATGTTATTATCTGACCCCGCTGGTCATCTATGAACGTTTGAACATCTTGGCCATGTTCTGTTATAATCTCCACCCGGCACAGCCAGAAGAGGACTGGCCACCCCTCAGAGACTTGTTCCTCTCTAGGTTTCTTCCTAGGTTCTGGCCTTTCTAGGGAGTTTTTCCTAGCCACTGTGCTTCTACACCTGCATTGCTTGCTGTTTGGGGTTTCAGGCTGGGTTTCTGTATTGCACTTTGTGACATCGGCTGATGTAAAAAGGGCTTTATAAATAAATATGATTGATTGATTCTAGCGATGGATTTTGTACAGTATCACCAACATCACTGGATTTTGCACCAGATTTGGTCTTTGTCTTGTGTCTTACCATTAAAAGAGAGCCCTGGTAACGTGGCACAGAGACTAGCTAAGAGGCGTGTGTTTTTCAAGAATGTTCCTGAATAGTTCTGTTTAATGTAACGTAATGTCACTTAATTACTTTTTAGTTGTTTACCTCCAGTGTATCTCCCTGTTGTACTGACAGCTCACTGTTGTTGCGGGCCACAAAGTCGTAGCTGCAGCTGTACATCCTCTCTCCCTCAGGGGGGGTAGGACACTGCTATACCTGAGAGGGAAACAGTGGATGATTGATATTACTACAAAAATAAAAGTAAACAATGGGAAAATAGTTTGTTTTTTAGAATCCAAAGGTGACTTATAAACGTACAGTTCATCGCTCATAGGGGCGACTGGAGGTCCAACTGGCTGAGTAGGCTGCAGCTGAATTAGCAAAGAGAGCGAGGTGGGCGTGGGGAGAGAAAGTGGGGAGAGAGGGGGGTGTGGGGAGAGAGAGGGAGAGGATGAGGTCAGGAGCAAATTCATATGTTACTCACTTTGTGAACTCAATGTACATGATGTAGATGGATGTACATCTCATATTCCATACCTTTTGCTTTTCCCACAAGGCTTCATGTTTGTGTTGTGACTCGACCGGATCCTCCCAAACCTGCCCATCTGCCCTGGAAGGCTCTGGCTTCCATCCGTCCAGGAACACAAGTGTGTACGGGGCCACGGGCCCTCTAAGCTGGGAACTTAGAGGAGAGAGAGTAAGAATATAACCAGTGTAGAACTTGACTGAGATGAGCCAAAGGAATTAGGTCATCTCTCTCCACAGTACTGTACTATTTCAGTGGCACATGTTACTGGCTGACTAAATATTGACATCGTCAGGTCATGCTGTCTCATCATGTCACAGCCTGCCGCCGTGTCAGAAAAGAGCCATACAGGTCTATCACATGAGACTGCGACACTCAATATTTCCCAGCAGCATACCACCCTGCATCCCACTGCTGGCCTGCTTCTAAAGCTAAGCAGGGTTGGTCCTGGTCGGTCCCTGGATGGGAGACCAGATGCTGCTGGAAAAGGTGTTGGAGGGCGGGGCAACTTTTCTTCAGGTCTAAAAAATATCCCATTACCCTGTGTAGGGTGCCGTATTTCGGATGGGACGTTAAACGGGTGTCCTGACTCTCTGTGGTCATAAGGGTATTAACCCCGGGGGCCTGGCTAAATTCCCAATCTGGCTCTCGTACCAACATGGTCACCTAATCATCCCCAGCTTACAATTGACTCATTCATCTCCCCTGAAACTATTTCCCAGGACGTTGCTGGTAAAATAAGGGATAAATTAAAAATAGCCAAAAGTTCATTCATCATAAGGGTTCATAGGGGTCCGTGAGGCACAAAGCACTTAGTACCTACTGTGGTAGTGTCCAGTGGGGCCCAAGGGCCGTCCATATCTGCCTCTCCTCTTCGGTCAGGTTGTCTTGAAGCAGGGATATGGCTGAGTTGGTCAGGGCAGGGCTGATCACTGAGGCTCCTAAAGCTGGGCCCCCAATAGTCCTCACCAGCTGGGGCCACACAGGAAAGAGATCATAGTTTAGATCAGGATCATTGGAAAGAATGGGTTGACTGGAGAATTTGCAACAGTAGATTCATTATGACGGGCAAGCTAGGCCTAATGAACTCTATGGTCCGGTTTTCACGGACACAGATTAAGTCTAGTCCTGGACTAATAATAATTCTCAATGGAGATTCTCCATTGAAAGCGCTTTTCAATCCAGGAGTAGGCTTAATCTGTGTCTGAAAAACTGAACCTGTAGTATATTGTCAATCACTGACTGGTATAACCCACTATGACTGTCATTACATGTCTGTGGCCAGTTTATTATGTACACCTAGTAATGGGTCAGATCCCCCTTTGCCTCCAGAACAGCCTGAATTCTTCAAGGCATGAAAATGTTGCTCAATTGGTATCAAGGGATCTAACGTGTGCCAAGAAACATTACACCACCGCCATCAGCCCACTACCCCACACCATTACACCAAAGCCACCAGTCTGTACCGTGGACACCAGGTAGGATGGGGCCATGGACTCATGCTGACTGCGTGAGGAGCCCAGTGTGGTCGTCTGCTACAATAGCCCATCCGTGACAACGAGTCGTGCGTTCCGAGATGCCATTCTGCACAACACTGTTTGTGGCCCGCCTGTTAGCTTGCAAGATTCTATCCATTCTCCTTTGACCTCTCATCAACGAGCTGTTTTCGCCCACAGGACTGCCGCTGATTCTGGGTTTTTTTTCTTGCACCATTCTCTGTAAACCCTAGACACTGTCGTGCGTGAGAAGCCCAAGAGGCTGGCCGTTTCTGAAATGCTGTAACCGACGCGCCTGGCATCAAAGATCATGCCACGCTCAAAATCGATTCATTCACTAGTCTTTCCCATTCTAACGTTCAATTGAACATTAACTGAATGCCTCAATGCCTTTCTGTCTGCTTTATATACAAAGCCATGGGCATGTGGCTCCTTGTTTATATGAGCGAACCATTTTTGTGAATGGGTGGTGTACCTAATAAACTGAGTATCAGAGCATAGAGAAAACCAAATGTTTGAGTGGGCTGACCATGATAGCCAGGTTCAAGAGGGTCTTGTGAGGTTTTACCCTCCTAGCCCTCTCAGCAGACACAATGCTACAGATAAGCAAGCCGTCACACCTCTCTCTCGGTTTCTCCCTGTTTCCATGCAGGTGTGCCAGGTTGCCCATTTTTCCAGCTCCTCCCTCTATTCCATCCATGGAGAGATTCATAGTTTTATAGGCAGGAAGTTCTTAGTGTGCAACCAAGTCTGTGTAAACTGGCACACCTGAACAAGGTTATTTCCTATACGTATATTTATAATATTTTATTAGTCTAAACTCTCATACTTAGCAGTCTTATATCTTATTTGGGTCAACATGTCTTCTTCTTATGAGTCTGTTTATAATGTTTATGCTAACAAAATGTGAGCCAATATGTACTCATTCCTTTATGGCAAGCGTAAATAAGTTTGGGAGTAAATTAACAAGATTTTTGAATGACTGTACCCCACACATACAGTTTGGCAAAAAAACATTTAGTCAGCCACCAATTGTGCAAGTTCTCCCACTTAAAAAGATGAGAGAGGCCTGTAATTTTCATCATAGGTACACTTCAACTATGACAGACAAAATGAGAAAAAAAATCCAGAAAATCACATTGTAGGATTTTTAATGAATTTATTTGCAAATTATGGTGGAAAATAAGTATTTGGTCACCTACAAACAAGCAAGATTTCTGGCTGAATTCACCTTTCAGTAGGACAATAACCTAAAACCCAAGGCCAAATCTACACAGGAGTTATTTACCAAGAAGACAGTGAATGATCCTGAGGTACAGTTTATACTTAAATCTATGGAAAGCTCTTAGAGACTCACATCTGTGAGATATGTATTTCATTTTCAATGAAGTTGCAGAATTTTCTTAAAGCATGAATGAATTTTGAATTCAGGCTGTAACAAAACAAAATGTGGAATAAGTCAAGGGGTATGAATACTTCCTGAAGGCACTGCACATGTGTATCAATACACAAACTATATGTGGACAGACATGGGCAAATACTAGATAGAGCATACACATAGCCTATGTATCACTAGCCACTTTAACTATGCCACTTTGTTTACTTTGTCTACATACTCATCTCATATGTATATACTGTACTCGATACCATCTACTGTATGCTGCCCTGTACCATCACTCATTCATATATCCTTATGTACATATTCTTTATCCCCTTACACTGTGTATAAGACAGTAGTTTTGGAATTGTCAGTTAGATTACTTGTTGGTTATCACTGCATTGTCGGAACTAGAAGCACAAGCATTTCGCTACACTCGCATTAACATCTGCTAACCATGTGTATGTGACAAATACAATTTGATTTGATTTGTACAATAGCCTAGTAAGTATGTAACAAGGAGTCAAATCAACATGACATAATTTCTAAACATACTCACAAATTTAACTGTTAAATATGAGAATCACTCACCTATCTCATTTCACAATTGAGATGACATAGCAAGGATACTAATTAATTATTTTTTTAAAGTATTTTTAAAGATACTACTTTTGGTTCCCTCCTTCTAGTTCTAAAGAGATAATCCTGTGTTGACAACAATAGCAACAGGTGTTGTCCCCATAGCTCTCTCCCTCTGTAGGCCTTTCCTAGCCAGAGCATGAGCAATGGATATAAAGGTCGTCATTGTTGACTCACCATATCCAGTGGTTTGAACACATGGTGGAGCAGCTCTTTTGAGGATGGGTTTGAGATGGAAGACTTTAGACGAGCATGGGAAGAAATATGATGAGTACACTATCTAAACTGTTTTGTTGACATAGTAGTGGCAATGTTTCCTTGACTCACCAGAAGACTGAAGCAGTATTTACATTTTTGGAAGATATCCATGAATTCTTCTTCAGGTGGAGGGCAAGCTTTTGCAGTAAGCAAGTCCTCTATAATTCAAGAGAAAAGGCAGGGGGAAAAAAATAAATGATCCGTGATTTGAACTTTGAATGGCATCCTGAGTTGAACCAGTTCAGGTCACTTGGCTAGCAAACATATTGTTGCCCATGTGAATCCTGAGCCCGATAGGGTTTGTGAGTAGCGTAGGACAAAACAAAGACTAATTCCTTATCCCTCTTACCCTCTGCTGTTTGCTTGCGACTTTTCTTATTTTTCTTCTTCCTCTGGCTTAGAACTGTGGCAGCCACTGCAGTCTGTTGTAGCTTTGCCAGGAAGACCTCAATGTCATCGAAACAATGATTAAGGATCCCCTAAAATTGAGACACATGAAAAAGACATGTTAACCCTACAGTAAAATTGTGATTTAAAACATATAATATTGAAATTGTAAAGTGTATGATAATATTATTACATACCACTTCTCTCTCAGCTCGTAGAAAATAAATATCAGGCTGAGGTTGGCCGCCGTTTACACCATTCGCTGTTGAGGACAGAAGAGAATATGACTCGCATCCATTTCCATTCATTGCCTAGTTGGAATTTCCTGCATTCAGAATTCCTGCCCACTCTAACTCCCCACACACCTTCCCCCAACACACACAATGTAATCTCTGTATTCCTGAGAATCTTTTACCTTAAATACATTAGTGGCTAATTTCTCCCCTCCCCCTCTCTCTCTCTCTTCCTCTCTCTTCCTCCTTTTAGGCAATTCGGTTCAAAGCATTTAATTGACATGGCAAACATGTCAATTGCCAGAGCATTCACAAACATTGGCTCTCAAATAAAAAGGATGGTTCCCATCTACGCACCTCTGAATCCTGGGTAAGGTGGAGGGTTGGAAGGCGGGGTGTTGGGAGCATGTGGGATGGAGGGGGCTCTGAATTCCGTAGGGGTCCATCATTGCTGCTTTGGTATTTTTGGGAAGAACAGGGTCTATCGGAGGAAGTCTGGAGGAAAAGGAGAGAGATTATTTTTAACCAGGACACTCACACTGTTTCATGTACCTTTCTACCTTCAAGTGATAGTTTTTGTAAAGCAACTTTGTAATTTGATTATATGGTTGGAATCCAGCGGATAAAACATAAATGAAGCTACTTGAATATGATTCATGCAAAAAATGCTGTTCCGAAAGACTTAGGTCATGACTGTTGCTAATAGCAACCCTTGATTCAACACCATGGGTAACTAACTCCCTTCAGTAAATGCATATGGAACTGTGACATATTTCATCTCCTTGGTAAACAATGATTGACATATAGCGTCAACGGCACCCACCACCTCCCTCTCAAATGTGCACAATAGTGTTACAAAAGGAGGTCTTGAAATGATAGCACAAACAACCTAGTAAAAAAAATGTACCGTAAAACAATTGAATGCAAGATTTAACAAGCAGAGGTACAAATATCAATATTGACGTAGGCCTAGTGTGACTAATACACGTTAGCTCACATATATATAAAACTATCTATAGCTAAAATGACAAAGCAAATGTATTCCTCAACAACTTCAGACGGAATTGAAACAACAGATATTCGACAGATAAATAGTTCTGTCACGTTTATAGATCAAGATATTGTCTGACATTAGTCTGTTTGCTACCCCTCGAAGACAGACGTACACTCTTGGGGGGGAAAAAAGGGTTCCAAAAGGGTTCTTCGGTTTTCCCGAAGATGAAAGAATAGTAAATTCTCCGCAACTTTTCAGTCATGCCAACACTTTTGATGGCATCCAGTACTTCGGATTTGGAAGGAATGTTATGTACCAAACTTTCATAGTACCTTGGCACAAACCAAAACGATCATTGAAATCCAGTCTGAAATCTCAAATGAATGGTGGAGATCTTATAACTCTATGCCTTCTCTTATCGGGGGATATCCATCAATGCCCTGGACCTCACTTTATCACGAACCCCATCAAACGGCCTATGTACCCAGGCTTCTCTTGTGAACGGTGGATAAGAGTAACAGCAAAGATGTGGTATGTTTGGAATGCGCGCAGTGGATTCATCTAAAATGCAGCGATTCTAGCTTTGATCATGGGGTCAATTAAGCTTACGGTTGCTGGCTGTGTGCTGTACCCGCGGGGTGTGTAAGCATTGAAGGTGGAGTGGGATCAGAGGACTTACTGAGGTTGGAGAGTGCACCGGAGGAGGGGGGGATCCATAGCAGAGCGGAGGCCACCAGAGGTGAGTGACGGGGTACACGTATTGAGGACGTTGGAGTAGCACCTGGGAGGGGTGCTCCATGGCGACAGAGAGGCCACCAGAGGCAGTGCAGTGGGAGGCGAGTTACAAGTGGATTGGGAATTCAATGAGGCCTTTGGGAAGAAGGGCTTACATTTTGTGCACTTAAACGTCCGAAGCCTACTGCGGAAGATCGATGAGATACGCCTGTTGGTTTGCAAATCAGAGGTGGGGGTGACTTATGTTTTACTGAGACATGGTTGGATTCATCTGTTTGTGACTCAGAAATTGAGATAGGTAATTACTCTGTTGTCAGGAAGGATCGGAACGGTGGGGGAATATGTGCGTTTGTAAAATCAGACATTGCTTTTAACGTCAGATCGGATTTAAGCGCTAATCTGGAGATTGTCTGGCTGGATATATGCCTTCTGTGTGTTTATAGGCCGCCCAAGCAGAATGCGTTCTATGAAGGTCTTGAAATTGTGTTGTCAAACTGTAATGATTCCATGTTGAAGGAAATAATTTTGTTAGGGGATTTCAATACTGATGTCTGCAAAAAGAATAGCCCAACCCACAATGTAGTTATGCATTTTTTGTAGATCACTTACTCTGACCCAAATGATACAAGATCCCACCAGGATATGTGAAACAGTGCAATGTACGATTGACTTAATATAGGTGTCTGATAATCTAAAATATCGCAGAGTATGGGGCGGCAGCGTAGCCTGGTGGTTAGAGCGTTGGACTAGTAACCGTAAGGTTGCGAGTTCAAATCCCCGAGCTGACAAGGTACGAATCTGTCGTTCTGCCCCTGAACAGGCAGTTAACCCACTGTTCCCAGGCTGTCATTGAAAATAAGAATGTGTTCTTAACTGACTTGCCTGGATAAATAAAGGTAAAAATAAAAAAGTATATGGAATCAGTGATCATTCTATTACATTTTGCACGAGGAAGATTTTTAAAGATATATTTAAGTGTCACAAAACCGTTAATCAGAGGACTCAAAAAATAAGGTGTTAAACTTTAGGGAGGAAGTGTGTAAAATTGACTGGTCACCTGTGCTAGATAGTGTAGGGGTAAACAGTGCCTGGGAAGTCTTTAAATGTAGATTCCTTAACGTGGTGAATGTGATGGCTCCCATTAGACGGGTCAGGGTAAAGCAGAGATCTAGCCCTTGGTTTAATCATGAGATTCTAGAATCTATCCAGTCAAGGAATAAGGCCTTTAAAAACTCTCAAGAGCAGCATGATTTTCTCCTATATAAACGTCACAGAAATGAAGCACAGAGCAGGATGGATGAAGCACAGAGCAGGATGGATGAAGCACAGAGCAGGATGGATGAAGCACAGAGCAGGATGGATGAAGCTAAGAGGGGTTACTTCGCTGAGAAGATGATTGAGAACAAAAATTACCCTAAAAAGCTTTGGAAATCATTTAAGGAACTAGGCTGTAGTAGTACTACCAAAAACAAACTAAACAGTATTGGACTGAACATCAGGGGGAGATGGTATATGAAAAGCAGAGGTTGCCAATGAATTTGACTCCTTTTTTACTTCTGTTGCCAGCAAGCTGATGAGCAAGCTGCCCACCAGTTCTGGTTTGTATGGAAGAAACCAAGTCAGTAAGTATTATGTAGGGGTTCAGCCAAACTCTTTTTCTTTTGCAAAGGCAGCAACAGCCAAAATAGTCCGTATGCTGGCAGAGTTTAAATGCTCCAAAGCCACAGGCCTCGCACGGTTTCTTATAGATTCTGCTGAGCAAATTGGCTCTTGTATTACGCATATTGTTAATCTCTCTTGAACAAGGCACCTTTCCCAGGGACATTAAACAAGCTAAAGTTATACCTCTGTATAAGAAGGAGATAAAGTTTGACCCTGGGCCTGTATCTATCCTCTGTGTAACATCAAATATCCTGGAGAGAGTTGTACATGAGCAAATGAATGAATATGTTAACAAACAGGGTCTAATGTATGATTTTCAGTCAGGTTTTAGAAAAACATACTCCACTGATTCATGTCTACTTTACTTGGCGGACATCATCAGGAAAGAGATTGATGAGGGAAATCTGTGTGGAATGGTACTGCTTGACCTACAGTTAACCACTGTCTCCTAATCTCCAAACTGAAGGCACTGAGGTTAAGCAGTATCCCTCTAGGCTGGGTAAAGTCCTATTTATCAGGAAGGGAGCAAGTAGTAGAGGTTAATGGTTCACTGTCTCAGGCAAAACCAATGAGTTGTGGCGTTCCGCAGGGGAGCGTGCTTGGGCCTCTGCTGTTTTTATTGTATATTAACGATATGAAAGATGCTTGTTCTTGCTGCCTTTTTCTTTATGCGGATGACTCTCCACTTCTGGTGTCTCACAAAAGTAAAACTGTGTTGGAGAGCATACTTAGCTTATTATCTCCTTGTAATTTGTTAATGTGCTATCTCTGCACTTAGGGAAAACTGAAGCAAATATTTTTGGATCCAGACCTAAATTGAGTAGGTCCTCTGAAATTAGTGTGGAATTAGGGGGCGAGGTGCTGACTCCTAAAACCTCTGTTAGCTACTTGGGATGTATCCTTGATGGAAGCTTGGGAGGTGTGAGCATGGCCATTAAAGTGCTAAGGATGATTAAAACCAGGACTAAGTTTTTGGCTAGAAAGTCCAAGCTGCTTGATAAGGACTCCATGAAAGTGCTAGCTACCGCCCTCAATCAATGCCATTTTGACGATGCCAGTACTTCCTGGTTTGGGGGTTTATCTAAACTTATGAAGGGGAAGCTGCACATAGCCTAGAATAAGTATTGAAGGTGAGTCCACATACTCACATAGGCAGGAGCTGCTTTCAGAAACTAAACTGGCTGCCTGTTGAGCCTAGGGTGTCCCAGATTAGACTAGGTTTGTTTACAGGAGTATTTATGGTCCCGCGCCCAGAAATCCAAGTGATTAACTTTCCTTGTGTTAGGGATGCACACAATCACAGCATCAGATCAGGTGTTGCTGATGTGTGCTTATACAGGTTCAGGATTAATGCTGGGAAAGGTACTTTCTTGTATACTGGAACCTCAGAATGGAATGAGTTGCCAATGCCCATAAAAACAACGTCCTCTCTGGACAGCCTTAAAACTGTAAGAACCCTTTCCACAGAACCCAAAACGGTTCTACCTGGGAACAAAAAAGGGTTCTTCAAAGGGTTTTCCTAATTTTATTTATTTAACCAGGAAAAGCCCATTGAGACCCAGAGTCTCTTTTTCAAGCGAGACCTGGCAAAGAAGGCAGCAACAATCAATACATTACAGAATTAAAACACACACCAATACAATACAATACAACATGATCCAGCCTAAAATAAGCATTTACACTACACTCTGTAGCAGGGTCTTCCTTCAAAAATCATATGGGGACAGCCAAAGAACCCTGCAAGGTTCTAGATAACACCTTTATTTCTAGGATTGTACTGTACACAAAGTACTACCTACTCAACAATGTGCATTCCAATGCAGTATATCATTTTCCAAATATACACCAGGTAGCATCTAAATGATCTTACCTTTTCTGTGTGTCCTTTTAAATGTCCTTTAACTGTGGGTTTCAAAGTAATTCTGAGTATCAAGCCTGCGTCAGTGAACTGCCACCATTCTCTCTCCTCTCCTCCCTACCACCATGGCATTGTTCTCTCAGTCACACCTTAAGTTATGTAAAACCGGTCAAACGAGTCCGTCCTAATGGTCGCTCGCTTTCAGTCGGACATGTGCATACATCCATATAGGAACTGAGAATGGATGACCGTGATGCACAGAGGTAAAGAACGTAAAAGTAATCCACGGCTGTGGGACATTTCTACTTCCTTAAAAGTATCTATTGTCTTTTAAATCTCTCTGTGTATGTGTCTGTCTGCAGGTGCATTCTGGCAGACGAGTAAAAGAAGGGATTTTTTTTATTTGCATTTAAAAACAATTTGTATTGCCAATGTAGAAAAGTCTGTATACATATAGTAAGTACATAAATAGACAATGATAACATATGTGTAATGCTTCAGGTGTCGTAGGTGTGTGGAGTCAAACGCAGGAGACAGTGAGTGCAAAGCTGTGCGTCTTTTAATAGCACCAACGCACCACAGGGTGCTCACAATAGTAACGGCCCCAAACACAGGGAATGAGAATGTACAACTGAAAAGTAACGACCAGGCACTAACACGTACCTCTACAACAGAGCCGAAGGTTACACTGAAATAATCCCGCACAACAACCAGGCGGGCCGGCTGTCTAATAAAGACAAACTAATTAACTAATTACACATGAACAGGTGCTACCACTAAACATACAATTAGGGAGAGGAAAAACAATCAGTGGCAGCTAATAGGCCGGTGATGACGACCGCCGAGCGCCACCCGCCCGGGAAGGGGAAACACCCTCGGTCGGACTCGTGACAGTACCCCCTCTTGACGCGCGGCTCCCGCAGCGCCGACACCGGCCTCGAGGTCGCCCGGAGGACGAGGTGCAGGGCGATCCGGATGGAGGCGATGGAAATCCCTCAACATGGATGGATCCAAGATGTCCCTCACCGGTACCCAGCACCTCTCCTCCGGACCGTACCCCTCCCAGTCCACGAGGTACTGCAGGCCCCTCACCCGGCGTCTTGAGTCCAGAATGGCCCGGATCGTGTACGCCGGGGTCCCCTCGATGTCCAGAGGGGGGAGGGACCTCCGGTACCTCACTGTCCTGCAGGGGACCAGCTACCACCGGCCTGAGGAGAGACACATGAAACGAGGGGTTAATACGATAATAGGAAGGGAGTTGTAATCGATAACACACCTCGTTTATTCTCCTCAGGACTTTAAAGGGCCCTACACACTGCGGACCCAGCTTCCGGCAGGGCAAGCGGAGAGGTAGGTTTCGGGTCGAGAGCCAGACCCTGTCCCCGGTACAAACACGGGGGGCCTCACTGCGGTGGCGGTCAGCACTCCTCTTCTGCCGTCCACTCGCTTGTCGTAGAGATTCCTGGACGGCCCTCCAGGTCTCCTTGGAGCGCTGTACCCATTCCTCCACCGCAGGAGCCTCGGTCTGGCTCGGATGCCATGGTGCCAGGACCGGCTGGTATCCCAACACACACTGAAAAGGGGACACGTTAGTAGAGGAGTGGCGTAGTGAGTTCTGAGCCATTTCAGCCCAGGGAATGTATCGTGCCCACTCCCCTGGCCGATCCTGGCAATACGACCGCAGAAACCTACCCACCTCCTGGTTCATTCTCTCCACCTGCCCATTACTCTCGGGGTGATAACCGGAGGTCAGGCTGACAGAGACCTCCAAGCGTTCCATGAACGCTCTCCATACCCGAGACGTGAATTGGGGGCCCCGATCAGAAACGATGTCCTCCGGCACCCCGTAGTGCCGAAAGACATGGGTAAATAATGCCTCCGCAGTCTGCAGGGCTGTAGGGATACCGGGCAACGGGAGGAGACGGCAGGACTTAGAAAACCGATCCACAATCACTAGAACCGCAGTGTTCCCCTGAGACGGCGGAAGATCGGTCAGGAAATCTATGGACAGATGTGACCATGGCCGCTGTGGAACGGGGAGGGGTTGTAGCTTCCCTCTAGGAAGGTGCCTAGGAGCCTTACTCTGAGCGCACACTGAGCAAGAGGAGACATAACCCTTAACGTCCTTAACCAACGTAGGCCACCAATACCTCCCCTGAAGGCTCCCCACTGTCCTCGTCACCCCAGGGTGACCCGAGGAGGGTAGGACGTGAGCCCACCGAATCAGCTTGTCCCGAACATCAAGCGGCACGTACCTTCGCCCCGCTGGACACTGAGGAGGCGCGGGTTCAGCCCGTAACGCCCGCTCGATGTCCGAGTCCACCTCCCATACCACTGGGGCTACCAGCTTAGAGGCGGGAAGGATGGGAGTAGGTTCGGTGGACCCATCCTCGGTGTCGTAAAGGCGGGACAGTGCGTCAGCCTTCACGTTCTGGGAGCCCGGTCTATAAGACAAAGTAAACCGGAACCGGGTGAAGAATATGGCCCACCTTGCCTGACGTGGGTTAAGTCTCCTTGCAGCCCGAATATACTCCAGATTCTGGTGGTCGGTCCAGATGAGAAAAGGGTGCTTAGCCCCTCAAGCCAGTGTCTCCACACCTTCAGAGCTCTAACCACCGCTAGCAACTCCCGGTCCCCCACATCATAGTTACGCTCCGCTGGGCTGAGCTTCCTTGAGAAGAAAGCGCAGGGGCGGAGTTTTGGTGGCGTACCCGAGCGCTGTGATAGCACGGCACCCACCCCAGTCTCGGACGCGTCCACCTCCACTATGAATGCTAGAGAGGGATCCGGATGCGCCAACACGGGCGCATAATATAATAATAATAATAATATAAGTGAACAGCGCCTTCAACTTGTTGAATGCTCTGTCCGCCTGTGCTGACCACTGCAATCGCACCGGGCCCCCTCAGCAGTGAGGTAATGGGAGCCGCTATCTGGCCAAAACCCGGATAAACCTCCGGTAGTAGTTGGCAAAACCCAAAAACCGCTGCACCTCCTTTACCGTGGTTGGAGTCGGCCAATTACGCACGGCCCTAATGCGGTCACCCTCCATCACCACCCCGAGGTGGAAATGCGATATCCCAGAAAAGAGACGGCTCGTTTAGAGAACACGCATTTCTCAGCCTTGACGTATAGGTCATGCTCCAGCAGTCTACCAAGCACTTTGCGCACCAGAGACACATGCGCGGTGTGAGTGGCCGAGTAGATCAGAATGTCATCGATATAAACAACCACTCCCTGCCCGCACAGGTCCCTGAGAATCTCGTCTACAAAGGATTGGAAAACGGCTGGAGCATTCTTTAACCCATACGGCATGACGAGGTACTCATAGTGGCCGGATGTAGTACTAAATGCGGTTTTCCACTCGTCTCCCTTCCGAATACGCACCAGACTATACGCGCTCCTGAGATCCAGTTTTGTGAAGAACTGCGCTCCGTGGAACGATTCCACCGCCGTAGCGATGAGAGGTAGAGGGTAACTATACCCCACTGTGATGGCGTTTAGACCTCTATAATCGATACACGGACGCAAACCTCCCTCCTTTTTCCTCACAAAAAAGAAACTCGAGGAGACGGGTGAAATGGAGGGCCGAATGTACCCCTGTCCCAGCGACTCCGTGACATATGTCTCCATTGCCAACGTCTCCTCCTGGGACAGCGGGTACACGTGACTCTTGGGAAGCGCAGCGTCTACCTGGAGATCTATCGTACAATCCCTTCCCGGTCGATAAGGTGGTAATTTAGTCGCTTTCACTTTACTGAAAGCGATTGCCAAATCTGCATACTGGGGGAATGCACACCGTGGAACCCTGGTCTGGACTCTCCACCGACGTGGCACCGATTGGAAACTCCCAAACACCTTCCAGAACACTCCTCTGACCACCCCTGGAGAACCCCTGTCTCCACGAAATTTTAGGATTGTGCCGGGCCAGCCAGGAGTCCCCAGCACCACTGGAAACGCAGGCGAATCAATAATAAAAAAACTGATACGCTCCCTATGATTCCCCTGCGTCACCATGTCCAGTGGGACCGTGGTCTCCCCGACCATCCCTGACCCTAATGGCCGGCTATCTAGGGAGTGCACGGGGAAAGGAGAATCTATTGGCACCAGCGGAACCCCTAACTTAAGGGCGAGTCCGCGATCCATAAAGTTCCCAGCTGCGCCTGAATCGACTAGCGCCCTATGCTGGGAAGAGGGAAAAAAGTGAAGGAAAGAGATTAAGAAAAACATATGGCCAACAAGGGATTCTGGGTGAGTCTGATGCTGACTCACCTGGGGTGACCGAGAAGCGTTCCGCCTGCCATCTCTACGCCCAGACGGACCCCCAGCACCGATCAGACGTGTGTCCTCTCCGACCACAGTTGGTGCAGGGAAGGCCTCCTCCTCCGGTACCCTCGGCGCAGCCCCTCCCAACTCCATCGGAATGGGAGCGGAGGGGCTGGGTGGTGGAACGCACAGGACCCTCTCTGAACGCCCGCGGGCAGCCAGCAGATTGTCCAGTCGAATGGACGTGTCAATCAGCTGATCCAGTGACAGAGTGGTGTCCCGACACGCTAACTCCCGGCGGACGTCCTCTCGGAGACTACACCTGTAGTGGTCCATAAGGGCCCTGTCGTTCCACCCAGATCCGGCTGCCAAGGTCCGGAACTCCAGCGCGTAATCCTGGGCGCTCCTCCTCTCTCCTGCCTGAGATGAAAAAGTCGTTCTCCCACCGCTCGGCCGTCTAGAGGGTGATCAAACACGGCACGGAAGCGGCAGGAAAACTCTGGGTAGTGCTCCCGCGCTGAGTCTGGGCCATTCCAGACTGCGTTCGCCCACTCCAGAGCACGACCCGTGAGGCAGGAGATGAGGACACTCACCCTCTCCGCTCCTGAGGGAGTGGGTCTAACGGTGGCCAGGTATAGCTCCAGCTGAAGCAGAAACCCCTGGCAACCCGCCGCCGCTCCATCATAAGCCCTCGGTAGCGTCAGACGGAGGGTGCTGGAGTCGAGTGATGGGGAGTCCGGAGCCGGGGTGCCGAAGGTGGAGAGAGGAGACCACTCCTCTCCCATCGGTCCATTCTCTCCATCACTTGATCCATCGCGGATCCGATCCAATGGAGAACGGTGGTGTGGTGGAGAACCCGTTCCTCCATCGATGGGAGAGGGTTGGCTGCTGCTCCTGCTGACTCCATTCAATTTGATTTAAGGTGCGGGATTCTGTAATGCTTCAGGTGTCGTAGGTGTGTGGAGTCAAACGCAGGAGACAGTGAGTGCAAAGCTGTGCGTCTTTAATAGCACCAACGCACCACAGGGTGCTCACAATAGTAACGGCCCCAAACACAGGGAATGAGAATGTACAACGGAAAAGTAACGACCAGGCACTAACACGTACCTCTACAACAGAGCCGAAGGTTACACTGAAATAATCCCGCACAACAACCAGGCGGGCCGGCTGTCTAATAAAGACAAACTAATTAACTAATTACACATGAACAGGTGCTACCACTAAACATACAAGGAGGGAGAGGAAAAACAATCAGTGGCAGCTAATAGGCCGGTGATGACGACCGCCGAGCGCCACCCGCCCGGGAAGGGGAAACACCCTCGGTCGGACTCGTGACAATATGCTAGGGGGTACAACAAATGACAGATTATACAAAGACCTTAAAATAAACACACATATTGATTGTTTTAACAGCTTTCTTATTAGAAGAATGCACTGCTCGAATTCCTTATAGAAAACACGGAAGAGTGGTTTACATTTATGAAGTGGTTTACATTTACATTTATGAATATGAAATTCTGCCATTAGCACAATTAGATTTATGAGGTAAAATTGTTTTTTCTTTATATTTATTATGGTTAAGGAAACCTAGCAGCACATCCTTCCATAAAAAACAGAAGTCATCAAGAATATCAACAATTATAAAATTGTGAATATCTTTCCATAATTGTTTTACATGTAGACAATGCCAAAATAGATGTGAAACTGTTTCTGGATGCTCAACATAAAAAGTGCAATCAATGTTAATGTCATTTTTGAGTTTCTTCAGGTAATGATTCACAGGGTAATACTTATGGATCATTCTGAATGATACCTCTTTGACCTTGTTAACAAGCAAGTATTTGTGTGGTCATAACCAGACTTTTTTCCAACAGATATTGAGTAAAAGAAGGGATTGAAATAGTTTCTCAGTGAGGATAGCGTCACAACGATGGACAGATGAAACAGGATACCTTTCCAACTCATCCGGCATTAAAACAATACATTCAACATTTAGTTTCAGATATTTTTTATTGAACACACACAAGAATGGTGTATAGGTATACAAGACAGGTATACAATTCTTATCTGAACATAAAAGAGCATACAGGAACAACAACACCCAGAGTTCTGGGTGCAAAACAAATAATACAGAACACGACATACAGAACAAGGACACGTAGAAAGAAAGAGGGTAGATGTCACCCCCTCCACTTATTCTCCCTCCTATTTCCCCCAACTGCTCGGGTGGCGGGGCCAGCACATGCTGCCCAAAGGTAGAATATAATATTACAATTGAGAGTGCGTTAATAAGAACAAATTCACAGCACCGACTCGTCCAAGTAGGAGAGGAAAGGCTGCCAGATTTGATCAAATGTTGATAATTTATTGTTCAGAATATATCTAATTATTTCTAAGTGTACAGTGTTTGCCTACATTTTATTATAAATAGCCTTATTGCTATTATAAACTGGTTACCAACGGGGTTAGGGCAGTAAAAATAAATGTTTTGTCATACCCGTGGTATACGGTCTGATATACCATGGATGTCAGCCAATCAGCATTCAGGGCTCGAACCACCCAGTTTATAATGTCAATTAGAAAACAAAATCTGAAGACTAAAGTGCTTTTAAATCAGTAGAATCTTAAAGGTCATATGTACAAGCCCCTTAACCGAAATGTAATTTGTGTTTGTTAATTAATAAGGCATTGTCGTATTGTTCACGCCACACAAACCGATGCTGGCACTAAGACCACACTCAATGAGCTGTATACGGGCCATAAGCAAACAGGAAAACGCTCATCTCCTTTTGGCCGGGGACTTTAATGCAGGGAAACTTAAATCCGTTTTTACCTCATTTCCACCAGCATGTTAAATGTTCAACCAGAGGGAAAAAAACTCTAGACCACCTTTACTCCACACACAGAGAAGTGTACAAAGCTCTCCCTCACCCTCCATTTGGCAAATCTGACCATAATTCTATCCTCCTGATTCCTGCTTACAAGCAAAAACTAAAGCAGGAAGCACCAGTGACTTGGTCAATGAGAAAGTGGTCAGACGAAGCAGATGTTAAACTACAGGACTGTTTTGCTAGCACAGACTGGAATATGTTTCGGGATTTTTTCCGTTGGCATTGAGGAGTACACCACATCAGTCACTATAAGTGTATCGATGACGTCGTCCCTACAGTGACCGTACGTACATACCAGAACCAATGGATTACAGGCAACATCCGCACTGAACTAAAGGGTAGAGCTGCCGCTTTCAAGGAGCGGGACTCTAACTCAGAAGCTTATAAGAAATCCCATTATGCCCTCCAACAAACCATAAAACAGGCAAAGGGTCAATACAGGACTT
This sequence comes from Oncorhynchus keta, assembly GCF_023373465.1. Taxonomy (NCBI): domain Eukaryota; kingdom Metazoa; phylum Chordata; class Actinopteri; order Salmoniformes; family Salmonidae; genus Oncorhynchus; species Oncorhynchus keta. Next base: position 46,445,434 of record NC_068444.1, read on the forward strand.
AGGTTGAATCATACTACACCGGCTCCGACGCTCATCGGGTGTGGCAGGGCTTGCAAACTATTACAGACTACAAAGGGAAGCACAGCCGCGAGCTGAACAGTGACACGAGCCTACCAGACGAGCTAAATTACTTCTATGCTCGCTTCGAGGCAAGTAACACTGAAACATGCATGAGAGCATCAGCTGTTCCAGACGACTGTGTGATCATGCTCTCAGTAGCCAATGTGAGTAAGACCTTTAAACAGGTCAACATTCACAAGGTCACAAGGGCCAGACAGATTACCAGGACGTGTACTCCAAAAATGCGCTGACCAACTGGCAAGTGTCTTCACTGACATTTTCAAACGGTCCCTTACTGAGTCTGTAATACCAACATGTTTCAAGCAGACCACCATAGTCCCTCTGCCCAAGAACACTAAGGTAACCTGCCTAAATGACGACAGACCCGTAGCACTCATGTCTGTAGCCATGAAGTGCTTTGAAAGGCTGGTCATGGCTCACATCAGCATTATTATCCCAGAAACCCACTCCAATTTGCATACCGCCACAACAGATCCACAGATGATGCAATCTCTATTGCACTCAACACTGCCCTCTCCTACGTGGACAAAAGGAACATCTGTGTGAGAATGCTATTAATTGACTACAGCTCAGCGTTCAAGACCATAGTGCCCTCACAGCTCATCACTAAGCTAAGGACCCTGGGACTAAACACCTCCCTCTCCAACTGAATCCTGGACTTCCTGACTGGCCAATCCAGGTGGCAAGGGTAGGTAACAACACATCCGCCACGTTGATCCTCAACACGGCAGCCCCTCGGGTGTGTGCTCAGTCCCCTTCGGTACTCCCTGTTTACTCATGACTGCGTGGCCATGTATGACTCCAACACCATCATCAAGTTTGCCAATGACACAACAGTGGTAGGCCTGATCACCGACAACGATGAGACAGCCTATAGGGAGGAGGTCAGAAACCTGGCTGTGTGGTGCCAGGACAACAACCTCTCCCTCAACGTGATCAAGACAAAGGAGATGATTGTGGACTACAGGAAAAGGAGGACTGAGCACATCCCCATTCTCATCGACGGGGCTGTAATGGAGTAGGTTGAGAGCTTCAAGTTCCTTGGTGTCCATATCACCAAGGAACTATCATGGTCCAAACACACCAAGACAGTCGTGAAGAGGGCACAACAAAACCTATTCCCCCTCAGGAGACGGAAAAGATTAGGCCTGGATCGATAGCTGCACCATCGAGAGTATCCTAACTGGTTGCATCACTGCCTGGTATTTTAACTGCTCGGCCTTGACCGCAAGGCACTACAGAGAGTAGTGTGTACGGCCCAGTACATCACTGGGGCCAAGATTCCTGCCAACCAGGACCTCTATACCAGGTGTCAGAGGAAGGCCCTAAAAATTGTCAAAGACTCCAGCCACCCTAGTCCATAGACTGTTCTCTCTACTACCACACGACAAGCGGTACCGGAGTGCCGAGTCTAGGTCCAAAAGAGCTAATCAAAGAGTTACCCAGACCCCTCTTTTATGCTGCTGCAACTCTCTGTTGATGATCTATGCATAGTCACTTTAACTCTACCTACATGCACATATTACCTCAATTACCTCGACTAACTGGTGCCCCCGCACCTTGACTTTGCCCCGGTACCCCCTGTATATAGCCTCGCTATTGTTATTTTACTGCTGCTGTTTAATTTTTGTACATTAATTTATTATATATTTTTACCTAACACTTCTTTTTCTTAACCAACAATGCTTTAAGAAGTGCTTTAAGAAGTATTAAGGGCTTGCAAGTAAGCATTTCACTGTAAGGTTGTATTCGGGCGCACGTGACAAATAACATTTTATTTGATATAAAGTAACTATTTTGTCCCACTACATCGTATTGTGACCCCACCTGTTGGAGTCACAAATTTCCTCTACCCACTGTCCTATATATACACAGTGCCTTCAGAAAGTATTCATACCCTGTGACTAATTCTACATTTTGTGTTACAGCCAGAATTCAAAATGGATGACATTGATCATTTTTGCAAATTGATTGAAAATGAAATAGCGTGATATCTCGTTTACATAAGTATTCACACCCCTGAGTCAATACATGTCTTGAATCACCTTTGGCCACGATTACAGCTGTGAGTCTTTCTGGGTAAGTGTCTAAGAGCTTTGCACGCCCGGATTGTACAAAATTTGCACATTATTTTTTAAAATTCTTCAAGCTCTGTCAAGTTGGCCACTCAGGAACATTCAATGTCGTCTTGATAGCTAACTCCAATGTATATTTGGCCTTGTCTTTTAGGTTATTGTCCTGCTGAAAGCTGAATTTGTCTCCCAGTGTCTGTTTGAAAGCAGAATGAACCAGATTTAGGATTTTGCCTATTCCGTTTCTTTTTATCCTAAAATAACTCCCTAGTCCTTGCCAATGACAAGCATACCAATAACATGATGCAACCACCACTATACTTGAACATATGAAGAGTGGTACTTGGTAATGTGTTATATAGCATTTGCCCCAAACATAACACTTTGTATTCAGGACACAGTTTTTATTTCTTTGCCACATTTGTAGCGATTTTACTTTTGTGCCTTATTGCCAACAGGATGCATGTTTTGGAATATTGTTATTCTGTACAGGTGTCCTTCTTTTCACTCTGTCAATTAGATTAGTATTGTGGAGTAACTACGATGTTGTTGATCCATTCTCAGTTCTCTCATATCACATGAACTGTTTTAAAGTCCCCACTGTTTCCTTCTTCTCCGGCAACTGAGTTAGGAAGGACGCCTGTATCTTTGTAGTGACTGGGTGTATTGATACGCCATCAAAAGTGTAAATAATAACTTTACCATGCTCAAATGGATATTTAATGTCTGATTTTTTTTTTTTTTTTAATTTACACATCTACCAATAAGTTCCTTTTTTTAGATGCTTTGGAAAACCTCCTTGGCCTTTGTGGACAAATCTGTGTTTTAAATTCGCTGCTTGACTGGGGTAACTTACAGATAGTATTATGTGTGGGTTACAGAGATGATATACTCATTCAAAAATGATGTTAAACACTATTATTGCACACAGAGTCCCATGCAACGTATTATGTGACTTGTTAAGCACATTTTTTTTACCACTGAATGTATTTTGGCTTGTCATAACAGAGGTTGAATACTTATTGACTGAAGACATTTCAGCTTTTCCTTTTTTATTAATTTGTAAACATGTGTATAATAACACATTATTACAATGGTTATATAACAAATTTGAATACGACATAATATAAAAACATTGAAGAAATGTAAAATAATTCTTCAATGTGACTTTTACTTGGAGGTCTGTGTTTTCCTGGAGGTAGAAGGTTTGAGAGAATAGGGTTACTTGATAAAAGTGAAGATCACTGTCAAAGGATGATGAGACTAAAGGCCTTCTTATTCATAAAATCAGCCACTTTGCGACTTTTTTTTGAGTGGATGGTCATGTGGTCAGAACATAATTACCTTGCTTACATTTGCATACATTCACATATACTCAGTGGACCTTTAACTCGGTATACCAACCCCATTCACGAAAATGGTTAGCTCCTACAGACATTAGTCACATGGCAATGGCTTACTATATAAATTAGGCAGACAGGCATCAAGGCATTCAATTACCGTTTGATGGAACGTTACAATGGGCAAAATCAAGTCAAATTTTATTTGTCACATACACATGGTTAGCAGATGTTAATGTGAGTGTAGCGAAATGCTTGTGCTTCTAGTTCCGACAATGCAGTAATAACCAACAAGTAATCTAGCTAACAATTCCTAAACTACTACCTTATAGACACAAGTGTAAGGGGATAAGAATATGTACATAAAGATATATGAGTGAGTGATGGTACAGAGCGGCATAGGCAAGATACAGTAGATGGTATTGAGTGCAGTATATACATATGAGATTAGTATGTAAACAAAGTGGCATAGTTAAAGTGGCTAGTGATACATGTATTGCATAAAGATGCAGTAGATGATATAGAGTACAGTATATACATATGAGATGAATAATGTAGGGTATGTAAACATTATATTAGGTAGCATTGTTTAAAGTGGCTAGTGATATATTTTACATCATTTCCCATCAATTCCCATTATTAAAGTGGCTGGAGTCAGTGTGTTGGCAGCAGCCACTCAATGTTAGTGGTGGCTGTTTAACAGTCTGATGGCCTTGAGATAGAAGCTGTTTTTCAGTCTCTCTGCTCCAGCTTTGCACCTGTACTGACCTCGCCTTCTGGATGATAGCGGGGTGAACAGGCAGTGGCTCAGGTGGTTGTTGTCCTTCATGATCTTTATGGCCTTCCTGTGACATCAGGTGGTGTAGGTGTCCTGGAGGGCAGGTAGTTTGCCCCCGGTGATGCGTTGTGCAGACCTCACTACCCTCTGGAGAGCCTTACGGTTGTGGGCGGAGCAGTTGCCGTACCAGGCGAAGATACAGCCCGACAGGATGCTCTCGATTGTGCATCTGTAGAAGTTTGTGAGTGCTTTTGGTGACAAGCCGAATTTCTTCAGCCTCCTGAGGCTTCACAATGCTGTCTGTGGGGGTGGACAAATTCAGTTTGTCTGTGATGTGTACATCGAGGAACTTAAAACTTACTGCCCTCTCCACGACTGTCCCATCAATGTGGATAGGGGGGTGTTCCCTCTGCTGTTTCCTGAAGTCCACAATCATCTCCTTAGTTTTGTTGACGTTGAGTGTGAGGTTATTTTCCTGACACCACACTCCGAGGGCCCTCACATCCTCCCTGTAGGCCGTCTCGTCGTTCTTGGTAATCAAGCCTACCACTGTTGTGTCGTCCGCAAACTTGATGATTGAGTTGGAGGCGTGCGTGGCCATGCAGTCGTGGGTGAACAGGGAGTACAGGAGAGGGCTCAGAACGCACCCTTGTGGGGCCCCAGTGTTGAGGATCAGCGGGGTGGAAATGTTGTTGCCTACCCTCACCACCTGGGGGCGGCCCGTCAGGAAGTCCAGTTGCACAGGGCGGGGTCGAGACCCAGGTTCTCGAGCTTGATGACGAGCTTGGAGGGCACTATGGTGTTAAATGCCGAGCTGTAGTCGATGAACAGCATTCTCACATAGGTATTCCTCTTGTCCAGATGGGTTAGGGCAGTGTGCAGTGTGGTTGAGATTGCATCGTCCGTGGACCTATTTGGGCGGTAAGCAAATTGGAGTGGGTCTAGGGTGTCAGGTAGGGTGGAGGTGATATGGTTCTGTAGCTCAGTTGGTAGAGCATGGCGCTTGTAACGCCAGGGTAGTGGGTTCGATTCCCGGGACCACCCATACGTAGAATGTATGCACACATGACTGTAAGTCGCTTTGGATAAAAGCGTCTGCTAAATGGCATTTATTATTATTATATATTATGGTCCTTGACTAGTCTCTCAAAGCACTTCATGATGACAGAAGTGAGTGCTACGGGGCGGTAGTCGTTTAGCTCAGTTACCTTAGCTTTCTTGGGAACAGGAACAATGGTGGCCCTCTTGAAGCATGTGGGAACAACAGACTGGGATAGGGATTGATTGAATATGTCCGTAAACACACCAGCCAGCTGGTCTGCGCATGCTCTGAGGGCGTGGCTGGGGATGCCGTCTGGGCCTGCAGCTTTGCGAGGGTTGACACGTTTAAATGTTTTCCTCACGTCGGCTGCAGTGAAGGAGAGTCCGCATGTTTTAGTTGCGGGCCATGTCAGTGGCACTGTATTGTCCTCAAAGCGGGCAAAAAGTTATTTAGTCTGCCTGGGAGCAAGACATCCTGGTCCGTGACTGGGCTGGTTTTATTTTTGTAATCCGTGATTGACTGTAGACCCTGCCACATACCTCTTGTGTCTGAGCCGTTGAATTGAGATTCTACTTTGTCTCTATACTGACGCTTAGCTTGTTTGATTGCCTTGCGGGGGGAATAGTTACACTGTTTGTATTCGGTCATGTTTCCGGTCACCTTGCCCTGATTAAAAGCAGTGGTTCGGGCTTTCAGTTTCACGCGAATGCTGCCATCAATCCACGGTTTCTGGTCTGGGAATGTTTTAATCGTTGCTATGGGAACGACATCTTCAACGCACGTTCTAATAAACTCGCTCACCGAATCAGCGTATTCGTCTGTTGTTGTCTGACGCAATACGAAACATATCCCAGCTTTTCCGAAAGGAGGGCAGGGCAGGGCAGGGCCTTATATGCGTCGCGGAAGTTAGAATACCAGTGATCCAAGGTTTTTCCAGCCCTGGTTGCGCAATTGATATGCTGATAAAATTTAGGGAGTCTTGTTTTCAGATTTGCCTTGTTAAAATCCCCAGCTACAATGAATGCAACCTAAATAAATGGATTCCAGTTTGCAAAGAGTCAAATAAAGTTCGTTCAGAGCCATCGATGTGTCTGCTTGGGGGGGAATATATATGGCTGTGATTATAATCGAAGAGAATTCCCTTGGAAGATAATGCGGTCGACATTTGATTGTGAGGAATTCTTAGTCAGGTGAACAGAAGGACTTGAGTACCTGTATGTTGTTATGATCACGTCACGTTCTTACCAGAAAGATGTTTGTTTCTGTCGGCGCGATGCGTGGAGAAACCCGCTGGCTGCACCGATTCCGATAGCGTCTCTCCAGTGAGCCATGTTTCCGTGAAGCAAAGAACGTTACAGTCTCTGATGTCCCTCTGGAATGCTACCCTTGCTCGGATTTCATCAACCTTGTTGTCAATAGACTGGACATTGGCGAGAAGAATGCTAGGGAGTGGTGCACGATGTGCCCGTCTCCGGAGTCTCCGTTTCCCCCTTTTACGAAGTCGTTGTTTGGGTCGCCGGCTGGGATCCATTCCGTTGTCCTGGGTGAAAGGCAGTACACAGGATCCGCTTCGCGAAAGTCATATTCTTGGTCGTACTGATGGTGAGTTGACGCTGCTCTTATGTTCAGTAGTTCTTCTCGACTGTATGTAATGAAACCTTAGATGACCTGGGGTACTAATGTAAGAAATAACATGTAAAAAAAACTAAAAACTGCATAGTTTCCTAGGAACGCAAAGCGAGGCGGCCATCTCTGTCGGCGCCGGAAGTAACACGAGTGACCTAAGCGACTGAGCGTGATAAAAGCGCCCAAAGTGCGTCGGTTCCAGTATCTCAGAAACGGTCAGCATACTCACCAGACCTTGAGCATGTTTGGTTTGTTCTGGATCTAATTGTATGACAGCATGTTCTAGTTCCCACCAATATCCAGCAACTGACAGCGATTTTTTTTTATTTGACTCCCCAAGTTCTTTAAGCAAAACAAATTCAACTTTTTTTCCCCCGCCAATATCCAGCAACTTCGTATAGCCATTGAAGAGAAGTTGGACAACAATCCACAGGCCACAATCAGCAGCCTGATCAACTCTATGTGAAGGAGATGTGTCGCACTGCATGAAGGAAATGGTGGTCTCACCAGATGGCTTTCTCGTCCACGCTCCTACTTTTTTTTAAAGGTATCTGTGACCAAACATGCATATCTGTATGCCCAATCATGTGATGCCCAATCATGTGAAATCCATAGATTAGGGCATAATGAATTTATTTCAATTGACAAATGTTCTTATATGAACTGTAACTCAGTGAAATGTTAGATGCGTTTATATTTTTTGTTCAGTGTAGATGGATGTACCTAAAAAAAAACTGGCCACAGTATATATCTCTCTATTAAGGGTGGCAATACTTTGGAACAGACTTCCAAAATTAAAATCATTTGGATCTGATTTGCTGGTGTTTTTACAGTATTTTATGTTCAACAATAAAGAATAATAAAAGTATTTGTATATTTGTTTTGCTACGAGAACTTGGGAAGCCAAATTGGTCGCACTTAAAGCCCTACCTGTATGACCCAAGAGAAACCTTAACACCCTCACTGGGTCAGGCCAATCTATCCCTTTCACTAACCTGTGATTTACCCACCCAACCAGTTTGACCACAGAACTGAGAGACAGCTTGTAAGGAAGGACATCACTAAATAATTCATTTATTGCTCACAATACTCTGCCTGGGATTCTGAGAAACTAATATGTGTCAGAGCCAAGCATGCAGGCCGGTCTTAGAAAGGGCGATGTGCTTTGATGAACATCAGGCGTATAGCCTTTGCAAGTATGGAAGCTGGGGATGATTAGCCAGGACACCAGGGTTAACACCCCTATTCTTACAATAAGTGCCATTGGATTTTTAATGACCAGAGAGTCAGGACACTCATTTAACATCCCATCTGAAAAATGGCACCTTACACAGGGCAATATCTCAAATTACTGCCCAGGGGCATATTTGTTTAGACCAGTGGAAAGAGTGCCTCCTACTGGCCCTCCAAAAACACTTCCAGCAGCATCTGGTCTCCCATCCAGGGACAGACCAGGACCAACCCTGCTTGGCTTCAGAGGCACGCCAGTAGTGGGATGCAGGGTGGCGAACAGAACGTGAATTGGCATATCTGGCAGCTTCACTAAATAATACCCGCAAAACACCAGTCTCAATGTCAACAGTGAAGAGGCGACTCCGGGATGCTGGCCTTCTAGGCAGAGTTGAAAGGAAAAAGCCATATCTCAGACTGGCCAATAAAATTAAAAGATTAAGATGGGCAAAAGAACACAGACACTGGACAAAGGAACTCCGCCTAGAAGGCCAGCATCCCGGAGTCGCCTCTTCACTGTTGACCTTGAGACTGGTGTTTGCGGGTATTATTTAGTGAAGCTGCCAGATATGCAGTCTGCAATTCACGTTCTGTTCGCCACCCTGCATCCCACTACTGGCGGAAGAAACCCAAAACCGCTCTGTTTGTCACAACCACTAAATAGAGCACATCAGAGAAGGGCCGCGATTGGAGGAGGAAGGCAAGATAGGAGACATTATGTACGAGACGAAAACATGCCAACTTCATGGGGCCCCTGATGATGTGAGCCTCAAGCAAAAGCCTGAGTTGCCTAATGGTAAGTCCACCACTGACTGTCAAGAACATTTCTGAAATCAATCATACCCCTCGAGTGAAATTTCACACAAGCATTATGTAGCTACCAGAATATCTTATTTCCAACTCATCAATATTGGGTTTCATCTTAGTGGGAGAGTGCATGACAATACTTCAAAATAAATAATTAATTAATTAGTTTTACAGCATAATGGTTGTTGGATTAAATCTGTGAACCATGCTATGTCTGTTCTAATCACTTGCTTACAATCCTTGACCTGAAATCCACTGGTTCCCAAACAAAAAGGTAAACAAACCAAATCAGGAGAAAAGCAAGCATTCTCTGGTTTAGCCTTCAATTCCTTACTGCTGCTCGATCATCCTATTTTTCTAACTTAATTGAGGAAAATAAGAACAATCCAAAATTCCTTTTTGATACTGTCGCAAAGCTAACTAAAAAGCAGCATTCCCCAAGAGAGGATGACTTTCACTTTAGCAGTGATAAATTCATGAACTTCTTTGAGGAAAAGATTATGATTATTAGAAAGCAAATTACGGACTCCTTTTTTAAATTTGCGTATTCCTTCAAAGCTCAGTTGTCTGCACAACTCTGCCAGGACCTAGGATCAAGTGAGACGCTCAAGTTTTTTAGTACTATATCTCTTGACACAATGATGAAAATAATCATAAACCTTCAAGCTGCATACTGCAAATCAAATCAAATCAAATCAAATCAAATCAAATCAAATTTATTTATATAGCCCTTCGTACATCAGCTGATATCTCAAAGTGCTGTACAGAAACCCAGCCTAAAACCCCAAACAGCAAACAATGCAGGTGTAAAAGCACGGTGGCTAGGAAAAACTCCCTAGAAAGGCCAAAACCTAGGAAGAAACCTAGAGAGGAACCGGGCTATGTGGGGTGGCCAGTCCTCTTCTGGCTGTGCCGGGTAGAGATTATAACAGAACATGACCAAGATGTTCAAATGTTCATAAATGACCAGCATGGTCGAATAATAATAAGGCAGAACAGTTGAAACTGGAGCAGCAGCACAGTCAGGTGGACTGGGGACAGCAAGGAGCCTTCATGTCAGGTAGTCCTGGGGCACGGTCCTAGGGCTCAGGTCAGTTGAAACTGGAGCAGGAGCATGGCCAGGTGGACTGGGGACAGCAAGGAGTCCTCATGTCAGGTAGTCCTGGGACATGGTCCTAGGGCTCAGGTCCTCCGAGAGAGAGAAAGAAAGAGAGAAGGAGAGAATTAGAGAACGCACACTTAGATTCACACAGGACACCGAATAGGACAGGAGAAGTACTCCAGATATAACAAACTGACCCTAGCCCCCGACACATAAACTACTGCAGCATAAATACTGGAGGCTGAGACAGGAGGGGTCAGGAGACACTGTGGCCCCATCCGAGGACACCCCGGACAGGGCCAAACAGGAAGGATATAACCCCACCCACTTTGCCAAAGCACATCCCCCACACCACTAGAGGGATATCTTCAACCACCAACTTACCATCCTGAGACAAGGCCGAGTATAGCCCACAAAGATCTCCGCCACGGTACAACCCAAGGGGGGGCAACAAGGGGGCCAGCCAGGCCGACCACAACAGTGAATCAACCCACCCAGGTGACGCACCCCCAGGGACGGCACGAGAGAGCCCCAGCAAGCCAGTGACTCAGCCCCGTAACAGGGTTAGAGGCAGAGAATCCCAGTGGAAAGAGGGGAACCGGCCAGGCAGAGACAGCAAGGGCGGTTCGTTGCTCCAGAGCCTTTCCGTTCACCTTCCCACTCCTGGGCCAGACTACACTCAATCATATGACCCACTGAAGAGATGAGTCTTCAGTAAAGACTTAAAGGTTGAGACCGAGTTTGCGTCTCTGACATGGGTAGGCAGACCGTTCCATAAAAATGGAGCTCTATAGGAGAAAGCCCTGCCTCCAGCTGTTTGCTTAGAAATTCTAGGGACAATTAGGAGGCCTGCGTCTTGTGACCGTAGCGTACGTGTAGGTATGTACGGCAGGACCAAATCAGAGAGGTAGGTAGGAGCAAGCCCATGTAATGCTTTGTAGGTTAGCAGTAAAACCTTGAAATCAGCCCTTGCTTTGACAGGAAGCCAGTGTAGAGAGGCTAGCACTGGAGTAATATGATCAAATTTTTTGGTTCTAGTCAGGATTCTAGCAGCCGTATTTAGCACTAACTGAAGTTTATTTAGTGCTTTATCCGGGTAGCCGGAAAATAGAGCATTGCAGTAGTCTAACCTAGAAGTGACAAAAGCATGGATTAATTTTTCTGCATCATTTTTGGACAGAAAGTTTCTGATTTTTGCAATGTTACGTAGATGGAAAAAAGCTGTCCTCGAAATGGTCTTGATATGTTCTTCAAAGAGAGATCAGGGTCCAGAGTAACGCCGAGGTCCTTCACAGTTTTATTTGAGACGACTGTACAACCATTAAGATTAATTGTCAGATTCAACAGAAGATCTCTTTGTTTCTTGGGACCTAGAACAAGCATCTCTGTTTTGTCCGAGTTTAATAGTAGAAAGTTTGCAGCCATCCACTTCCTTATGTCTGAAACACATGCTTCTAGCGAGGGCAATTTTGGGGCTTCACCATGTTTCATTGAAATGTACAGCTGTGTGTCATCCGCATAGCAGTGAAAGTTTACATTATGTTTTCGAATAACATCCCCAAGAGGTAAAATATATAGTGAAAACAATAGTGGTCCTAAAACAGAACCTTGAGGAACACCGAAATGTACAGTTGATTTGTCAGAGGACAAACCATTCACAGAGACAAACTGATATCTTTCCGACAGATAAGATCTAAACCAGGCCAGAACTTGTCCGTGTAGACCAATTTGGGTTTCCAATCTCTCCAAAAGAATGTGGTGATCGATGGTATCAAAAGCAGCACTAAGGTCTAGGAGCACGAGGACAGATGCAGAGCCTCGGTCCGATGCCATTAAAATGTCATTTACCACCTTCACAAGTGCCGTCTCAGTGCTATGATGGGGTCTAAAACCAGACTGAAGCATTTCGTATACATTGTTTGTCTTCAGGAAGGCAGTGAGTTGCTGCGCAACAGCCTTCTCTAAAATCTTTGAGAGGAATGGAAGATTCGATATAGGCCGATAGTTTTTATATTTTCTGGGTCAAGGTTTGGCTTTTTCAAGAGAGGCTTTATTACTGCCACTTTTAGTGAGTTTGGTACACATCCAGTGGATAGAGAGCCGTTTATTATGTTCAACATAGGAGGGCCAAGCACAGGAAGCAGCTCTTTCAGTAGTTTAGTTGGAATAGGGTCCAGTATACAGCTTGAAGGTTTAGAGGCCATGATTATTTTCATCATTGTGTCAAGAGATATAGTACTAAAACACTTGAGCGTCTCTCTTGATCCTAGGTCCTGGCAGAGTTGTGCAGACTCAGGACAACTGAGGTTTGGAGGAATACGCAGGTTTAAAGAGGAGTCCGTAATTTGCTTTCTAATAATCATAATATTTTCCTCAAAGAAGTTCATGAATTTATCACTGCTAAAGTGAAAGTCATCCTCTCTTGGGGAATGCTGCTTTTTAGTTAGCTTTGCCACAGTATCAAAAAGGAATTTCGGATTGTTCTTATTTTCCTCAATTAAGTTAGAAAAATAGGACGATCGAGCAGCAGTAAGGGCTCTTCGGTACTGCACGGTACCGTCCTTCCAAGCTAGTCGGAAGACTTCCAGTTTGGTGTGGCGCCATTTCCGTTCCAATTTTCTGGAAGCTTGCTTCAGAGCTCGGGTATTTTCTGTGTACCAGGGAGCTAGTTTCTTATGAGACATTTTTTTAGTTTTTAGGGGTGCAACTGCATCTAGGTATTGCGCAAGGTTAAATTGAGATCCTCAGTTAGGTGGTTAACGGATTTTTGTCCTCTGGCGTCCTTGGGTAGGCAGAGGGAGTCTGGAAGGGCATCAAGGAATCTTTGTGTTGTCTGTGAATTTATAGCACGACTTTTGATGTTCCTTGGTTGGGGTCTGAGCAGATTATTTGTTGCAATTGCAAACGTAATAAAATGGTGGTCCGATAGTCCAGGATTATGAGGAAAAACATTAAGATCCACAACATTTATTCCATGGGACAAAACTAGGTCCAGCGTATGACTGTGACAGTGAGTGGGTCCAGAGACATGTTGGACAAAACCCACTGAGTCGATGATGGCTCCAAAAGCCTTTTGGAGTGGGTCTGTGGACTTTTCCATGTGAATATTAAAGTCACCAAAGATTAGAATATTATCTGCAATGACTACAAGGTCTGATAGGAATTCAGGGAACTCAGTGAGAAACGCTGTATATGGCCCAGGAGGCCTGTAAACAGTAGCTATAAAAAGTGATTGAGTAGGCTGCATAGATTTCATGACTAGAAGCTCAAAAGACGAAAACGTCATTTTTTTTTGTAAATTGAAATTTGCTATCGTAAATGTTAGCAACACCTCCGCCTTTGCGGGATGCACGGGGATATGGTCACTAGTGTAGCCAGGAGGTGAGGCCTCATTTAACACAGTAAATTCATCAGGCTTAAGCCATGTTTCAGTCAGGCCAATCACATCAAGATTATGATCAGTGATTAGTTCATTGACTATAATTGCCTTTGAAGTAAGGGATCTAACATTAAGTAGCCCTATTTTGAGATGTGAGGTATCATGATACTGCATGATACTGCATCATACTGGACCCTATTCCAAATATACTACTGAAAGAGCTGCTTCCTGTGCTTGGCCCTTCTATGTTGAACATAATAAACGGCTCTCTATCCACCGGATGTGTACCAAACTCACTAAAAGTGGCAGTAATAAAGCCTCTCTTGAAAAAGCCAAACCTTGACCCAGAAAATATAAAAAAAACTATTGGCCTATATCGAATCTTCCATTCCTCTCAAAATTTTTAGAAAAGGCTGTTGCGCAGCAACTCCCTGCCTTCCTGAAGACAAACAATGTATACGAAATGCTTCAGTCTGGTTTTAGACCCCATCATAGCACTGAGACTGCACTTGTGCAGGTGGTAAATGACATTTTAATGGCATCGGACCGAGGCTCTGCATCTGTCCTCGTGCTCCTAGATGTTTGTGCTGCTTTTGATACCATCGATCACCACATTCTTTTGGAGAGATTGGAAACCCAAATTGGTCTACACAGACAAGTTCTGGCCTGGTTTAGATATTATCTGTCGGAAAGATATCAGTTTGACTCTGTGAATGGTTTGTCCTCTGACAAATCAACTGTACATTTCAGTGTTCCTCAAGGTTCCGTTTTAGGACCACTATTGTTTTCACTATATATTTTACCTCTTGGGGATGTTATTCGAAAACATAATGTTAACTTTCACTGCTATGCGGATGACACACAGCTGTACATTTCAATGAAACATGGTGAAGCCCCAAAATTGCCCTTGCTAGAAGCATGTGTTTCAGACATAAGGAAGTGGATGGCTGCAAACGTTCTACTTTTAAACTCGGACAAAACAGAGATGCTTGTTTTAGGTCCCAAGAAACAAAGAGATCTTCTGTTGAATCTGACAATTAATCTTAATGGTTGTACAGTCGTCTCAAATAAAACTGTGAAGGACCTCGGCGTTACTCTGGACCCTGATCTCTCTTTTGAAGAACATAAGACCATTTCAAGGACAGCTTTTTTCCATCTACGTAACATTGCAAAAATCAGAAACTTTCTTTCCAAAAATTATGCAGAAAAATTGATCCATGCTTTTGTCACTTCTAGGTTAGACTACTGCAATGCTCTACTTTCCGCCTACCCGGATAAAGCACTAAATAAACTTCAGTTAGTGCTAAATATGGCTGCCAGAATCCTGACTAGAACCAAAAAATGTGATCATATTATTCCAGTGCTAGCCTCCCTACACTGGCTTCCTGTCAGAGCAAGGGCTGATTTCAAGGTTTTACTGCTAACCTTCCATACATTACATGGGCTTACTCCTACCTATCTCTCTGATTTGGTCCTGCCGTACATACCTACACGTACGCTATGGTCACAAGACGCAGGCCTCCTAATTGTCCCTAGAATTTCTAAGCAAATAGCTGGAGGCAGGGCTTTCTCCAATAGAGCTCCATTTTTATGGAACGGTCTGCCTACCCATGTCAGAGACGCAAACTTGGTCTCAACCTTTAAGTCTTTACTGAAGACTCATCTCTTCAGTGGGTCATATGATTGAGTGTAGTCTGGCCCAGGAGTGGGAAGGTGAACTGAAAGACTCTGGAGCAACGAACCGCCCTTGCTGTCTCTGCCTGGCCGGTTCCCCTCTTTCCACTGGGATTCTCTGCCTCTAACCCTATTACAGGGGCTGAGTCACTGGCTTACTGGGGCTCTCTCATGCCGTCCCTGGAAGGGGTGCGTCACCTGAGTGGGTTGATTCACTGATGTGGTCATCCTTTCTGGGTTGGCGCCCCCCCTTGGGGGAGATCTTTGTGGGCTATACTCAGCCTTGTCTCAGGATGGTAAGTTGGTGGTTGAAGATATCCCTCTAGTGGTGTGGGGGCTGTGCTTTGGCAAAGTGGGTGGGGTTATATCCTTCCTGTTTGGCCCTGTCCGGGGGTGTCCTCGGATGGGGCCACAGTGTCTCCTGACCCCTCCTGTCTCAGCCTCCAGTATTTATTCTGCAGTAGTTCATGTGTCGGGGGGCTAGGGTCAGTTTGTTATATCTGGAGTCCTATTCGGTGTCAAGTGTGCGTTCTCTAATTCTCTCCTTCTCTCTTTATTTCTCTCTCTCGGAGGACCTGAGCCCTAGGACCATGCCCCAGGACTACGTGACATGATGACTCCTTGCTGTCCCCAGTCCACCTGACCGTGCTGATGCTCCAGTTTCAACTGTTCTGCCTTATTGTTATTCGACCATGCTGGTCATTTATGAACATTTGAACATCTTGGCCATGTTCTGTTATAATCTCCACCCGGCACAGCCAGAAGAGGACTGGCCACCCCACATAGCCTGGTTCCTCTCTAGGTTTTTCCTAGGTTTTGGCCTTTCTAGGGAGTTTTTCCTAGCCACCGTGCGTCTACACCTGCATTGCTTGTTGTTTGGGGTTTTAGGCTGGGTTTCTGTACAGCACTTTGAGATATCAGCTGATGTACGAAGGGCTATATAAATACATTTGATTTGATTAGGCCTGGCTCACAGTTGGCGTTCCAATTCATCCCAAAGGTGTTCGATGGAGTTGAGCTCAGGGCTCTGTGCAGGCCAGTCAAGTTCTTCCACACTGATCTCAACAAACCATTAGTGTGTGTGTGTGTGTATGTTTTAAAAAAACGAATCAGCTCCCTCCAAAGATTTTCTATTAGGTTCAGGTCTGGAGACTGGCTAGGCCACTCCAGGACCTTAAGATGCTTCTTACGGAGCCACTCTTTAGTTGCCCTGGCTGTGTGTTCCAGGTCGTTGTCATGCTGGAGGACCCAGCCACGACCCATCTTCAATGCTCTTACAGAGGGAAGGAGGTTGTTGGCCAAGAACTCACGATACATGGCCCCATCTATCCTCCCCTCAATACGGTGCAGTCGTCCTGTCCACTTTGCAGAAAAACATCCCCAAAGAATGATGTTTCCACCTCCATGCTTCACGGTTGGGATGGTGTTCTTGGGGTTGTACTCATCCTTCTTCTTCCTCAAAACACAGCGAGTGGAATTTAGACCAAAAAGCTCTATTTTTGTCTCATCAGACCACATGACCGTCTCCCATTCCTCCTCTGGATCATCCAGATGGTCATTGGCAAACTTCAGACGGGCCTGGACAGGCGCTGGCTTGATCAGGGGGACCTTGCGTGCGCTGCAGGATTTTAATCCATGACGGCGTAGTGTGTTACTAATGGTTTTCTTTGAGACTGTGGTCCCAGCTCTCTTCAGGTCATTGACCAGGTCCTGCTGTTTAGTTCTGGGCTGATCCCTCACCTTCCTCATGATCATTGATGCCCCACGAGGTGAGATCTTGCATGGAGCCCCAGACCGAGATTGATTGACCGTCATCTTGAACTTCTTCCATTTTCTAATAATTGCGGCAACAGTTGTTGCCTTCTCACCAAGCTGCTTGCCTATTGTCCTGTAGCCCATCCCAGCCTTGTGCAGGTCTACAATTTTATCCCTGATGTCCTTACACAGCTCCCTGGTCTTGGCCATTGTGGAGAGGTTGGGGTCTGTTTGATTGAGTGTGTGGACAGGTGTCTTTTATATAGGTAACGAGTTCAAACAGGTGCAGTTAATACAGGTAATGAGTGGAGAACAGGAGGGCTTCTTAAAGAAAAACTAACAGGTCTGTGAGAGCCGGAATTCTTACTGGTTGGTAGGTGATCAAATACTTATATCATGCAATAAAATGCAAATGAATTACTTAAAAATCATACAATGTGATTTTCTGGATTTTTGTTTTCGATTACGTCTCTCACAGTGGAAGTGTACCTATGATAAAAATTACAGACCTCTACATGCTTTGTAAGTAGGAAAACCTGCACAATCGGCAGTGTATCAAATACTTGTTCTCCCCACTGTAGATATCATACCACTCATTAATTAATAATTTCCTCATATCAGTCTCATTCTGAATGTCATAGACTCCGCAAATCTGCACATACCCAGGTCTCATTGATCATTCCGTACCAGACACATTGATTTGATTATTTATTTACTAACAAGCTAAGTGATGACATAAGATACACACAGAGTATAGTTTATTGATTAGAAACTTAAAACGATGACAAGTCCCCAGAGACGAATACAATATGACACTGGTTACACAAGATAGCGATTTAAAGAGAGAGAGAGAGAAAGAGAAACAACACTTGGATACATTTGTAAACTACGCTTAGTTTAGCACCTAATACCTTTCCCCGAACCGCCTCTTTTATGGGTAAGAAGTAATGTATGTATTTACGTGTGGAAGGGCGTCGTTGTGTATCCCTGTTGGGCCCAGGCCTTCGTGGGCTGTGTTCCGCTTGGTGAGAAAGGTTCGACGGAGGCCTTGTTCTTTGGATGGCCTTCTCCTTCGTTCACAGGTGTAAGTCTCTGATTGTCCACAAGATGTCACACTGTCCTTCTTAGTTGTCTGTTTACTTGCATTCTTTCTGGATGAGTGGTCTCTTAGAGGATGGCTAATAAGCCGTGTCGATCTTAGAGTGGTGATGAAAGCCGTGTTGACAAACAATGATTTTAAGAGAATAACCGGCTGGTCCTGCTTAAATTCACCTTCTTCGATACAGTACTTGGAACAGCTACTCAACCGTAGCATTGATTGTTAAGAGGTTCATTTGTCTTCAAACCCGTGTTGCGTTTTGGGGTCGTGGCTAATCGTAGACCTCGGCTACAGCTTGTGGCCCTTCTAGTCTGGTATGTTAATTCCTAACTCAAATGCTTTATACCCTCTGAAAGAAAGGGGGAGTGTCTGTCTTGCTGACACGCTTTCTGGGTTCCCTGAGGCTGTAGCTAGTTACAAGGCAAGGTATCAGAATTTACTATGATCTCGTTAGAGAACTAAAATCACAAATCTTATCTTCACAAAAATAGTTTCTTTATCCTGGATATTTTCCACACAACACAAAGCATGTAAACATGACATACACTACTGGTGAAAAGTTTTAGGACACCTCATTCAAGGTTTTTACATTATTTTTACTATTTTCTACATTGTATAATAATAATAGTGAATCAAAACTATGAAATAACACACATGGAATCATGTAGTAACCAAAAAAGTGTTAAACAAATCAAAATATGTCAGATTATTCAAATAGCCACCCTTTGCCTTGATGACAGCTTTGCACAATGTTGGGGAATGATCATAATTGGTGGGTAACATAGATAAAACATCTTATCTTCATCATATGCTTATGAGTTATTTCTCATAAGAATGTCTTTTGTTGTACTATAGTGGTGGCCATTGGCAGTTATCTGTTCTATGTCAAGACTAAGTTGCATGGGCCACAGAGAGGGTAGAGGTCAAGGTGTCATCATGTATAAACATATATTTTGCTTTTTTGCTCCACTGTGTTTGTGTGCCAGCCACTCCCTACTTTTCTCATCGGGGAAAGGAGGATGGCAGTGTCTGGAATCATTCTATGCTCCCTCTTTGTTGACCTATAGGGTCACTCTCCTCTCCGTGAGTTTGTCCAGGATTGGTTGTATTTAGAATTGGTTCTATCTAAATGACAATTTGATATATATCATAGGGTGGGGGTAATGTCTTGGTACCATTTTGTACCAAGGACGAGATAAGAGCTTTGTTTAGGAGACCAAACTGAACGATAATTTATAGCCCACTCTGTCTGACTAGGGGATATTCTCTCTGATGTAAGGTTTTTTCTTTGTGTAAGTTCCTAAGACCTGTGTTTTGTCATGTCGTCTAGGAGGGGGTGGATCTTTGCTATAAAGGAACCCATTTGCCATTATGTTGGGGACTCAACTTTTCATTAGAGATACTGAACTGTTGAAAGTCAAAATGCTATTGCAAAAGCTTAACTATTATTAAAGGTGGAGATTAAGCATAACTCTGACTCGTGTGATTTGCTCTCTCATCATTTGGTAATTAAGGAAATGTCCACGACAACAATTCTCTCAACCAACTTTATGAGGTAGTCAGCTGGAATGCATTTCAATTAACAGGTGTGCTTTCTTAAAAGTTAATTTGTGGAATTTCTTTCCTCAATGTGTTTGAGCCAATCAGTTGTGTTGTAACAAGGTAGGGGGTATACAGGATATACCCTTATTTGATAAAAGACCAAGTCCATATTATGGCAAGAACAGCTCAAATAAGCAAAGAGAAACAACAGTCCATCATTATTTTAAGACATGAGGTCAGTCAATGTGGAAAATTTCAAGAACTTTGAAAAATGTTTCAAGTGCAGTTGCAAAAACCCATCAAGCGCAATGATGAAACTGGTTCTCATAAGGACCGCCACAGGAATGGGAGACCCAGAATTGCCTCTGCTGCAGAGGAAAAGTTCATTAGAGTCAACTGCACCTCAGAAATTGCAGTTCAAGTAACAGACACACCTCAATCAACTGTTCAGAGCAGACTGTGTGAATCAGGCCTTCATGGTCGAATTGCTGCAAAGAAACCACTACTAAAGGACACCAATAAGAAGATTAAGAAGACTTGCTTCGGCCAAGAAACATGAGCAATGGACATTAGACCGGTGGAAATTTGTCTTTTTGTCTGGAGTACAAATTTGAGATTTTTGGTTCCAACCGCCGTGTCTTTGTGAGATGCGTTGTGGGTGAACAGATGATCTCCATGTGTATTTCCCACCGTAAAGCATGGAGGAGGTGGTGTGATGGTGTCAGTGTGCTTTGCTGGTGACACTCTGTGATCTATTTAGAATTCAAGGCACACTTAACCAGCATGGCTACCACAACATTCTGCAGCATAACATCATCCCATCTGGTTTGGACTTAGCCCCACTATCATTTGTTTTTCAACAAGACAATGACCCAACACACCTCCAGGCTGTGTAAGGGCCATTTGACCAAGAAGGAGAGTGATGTTGTGCTGTATCAGATGACCTGGCCTCCACAATCACCTGACCTCAACACAATGGAGATGGTTTGGGATGAGTTGGACAGTGGAGTGAAGGAAAAGCAGCCAACAAGTGCTCAGCTAATGTGGGAACTCCTTCAAGACTGTTGGAAAACATTCCAGGTGAAGCTCGTTGAGAGAATGCCAAGGTAAAGCTGTCATCAAGGCAAAGTGTAGCTATTTGAAGAACCTCAAACATAAAATATAAAATATATTTGGATTTATTTAACACTTTTTCGGGGTTTCTACATGATTCCATATGTGTTATTGCATTATTCTACAATGTATAAAATAGTCTAAATAAATAAAAACCCTTGAATGAGCAAATGTTCTAAAACTTGTGACCGGCAGTGTACACCGTATGAAAACTCTTCCCAAGTTACAATGTTTTCGTTATGTCTTCATGCAACTTTTAATGACATCACAAAATAGACATACATTTTCAATTTTCCATCTCTCATCATTACCAACATTCGGAGGCTGAAAGATATTGTCCCGGTGTCCATTTGTTTGATGCTGTAGTTTGGGAGGTAAACTCATCTAACACAGAGACATTCCATTTGCCCAAATTAGGCCCCAAAATGATCTGCTGCCCATGGTTTACGATCGACATGCGGTGTCATAAAACCCCACATCCATCCCTCTTCCCCTCTGTGGGAGAGAGAGCTCTGTAGAGCTGATCCACTGTAACCTGGTCCTTTGGATCCTCACAGGAGACTCATGACAGTCCCCCTCTGGTGGATTCAACCTTGGAAGGATCCTGCAAGTTGCAACCCACCATAAGAATGATTATTGGATGTCCATAGAAGTCTCCCCTGGTGGTTTAAGCTGGTAGGATTTCTGCAGGCTGCAGACCACCTCCAGAATGGACAGGGAGGTCCGGCTGTGGCTCTGCGTTCCGGGCCCGTTGTCCCAGCTAGTGGATCTAGGCAGTAACTTAGGCAGACGTTAATAACACACAACAGTCCGGCAATACATCATTACATTTCTTCCCCAAATTAGCGGCGTCGTGGCACTAACTGGTGGCTGTATAGGGAACGGGTTTGTGGCTATATCACTTCCTAGGTGTCAAAACGAATTAAACAAAAATGAATAAAATCAAACAAAATATGTAAGATATAGCTACCACATCTTAATCATCTAATTGGACTATGTTCTATATACATCCAAGGTCTTGGCTAAGTGACTATATCATGGCATTGTCTCTGTCATATCTAGAGTCATCCTACTTGAAGCTGGGTAGTTAAGGCACTTAGAAAAGTGGCACCCTGAATGACAAAATCCCACTTAGAGAACAACATTAACGTGTATTGGGATTGCTGTCCCCAGACTATAGGCCAAATGCAACTGAGGTCAATATGTTATGTACCATTGAGAGAGAGAGATCTCTTCCTCCCGCAGAGGGGGAGAGGTATGGAGGTGTTTGTTTTTTATGACCTCACACCCATCGTAAATTGTAAGACAGCAGACCAACTCCTTTCTGGTCTAATGTGAGAGATCGGAATGTCTATTTGCCATATGAGTTTACTGTCCAAAACTGAAACGTCAACATTGGGACGATATATTTGATCTGCCAAATGGGTAGGAATAATGATAGATGGAATATGAAAATTAATGTCTATTCTATGTGAGTAAAAGTTAAATGAAGATGTTATGGCAAACATTGTAACATGAAGAGTTTTCACAGTGTGTATGCGATGTTTACATACTGTATGTTGTGTAGAAAATATCCAGATGGAAGAGAATGTTTTGGTGACGATAAGACTGATTTTAGATGTCTAAACGAGATCATAGTCAATTGTAATACCTTGCCTCGTAACTAGTTACGACCCAGGGAACCCCGAGAGCGTGTCATAAAGACGGATACACCCTTTCTTACCAGAGGGTGTAAAACGTGAGTTGAGAATTAACATACTGGACTAAAACGGACCACCGCTGCAGCGTGATCTAAGATTGTCGCGACCCCACAAACGCAACACAAGGCTGAAAAGGACGAAGGAGCCTCTTAACAATCCATCCTGCGGTTGAGTACTGTATCTAAGAAGGTGAATTCAAGCAGGACCTCATTGTTATTCTCTTCAAGTCACCGGTTGTCTACATGGCTCTCCTACCCTCCTCAGAAGATCACTCTCAAAGAATGAGTTTAAGGAAACTAAGAGAAAGGACATTGACATCTTGTGGACTGAGACTTACACCCGAGAATGAAGCAGACCACTAAATACATGCATTACAATTCTTACCCATAAGAGCGGCAGTTCGGGGCAAGGTGTTAGGGCTGAACTAAGCATAGTTAACAAATGTATCCAAGTGTTGCTTTTCACTCTCTCTCCCTCGCGGCCGCTCTCCCTCTCTAAATCCCCATCTTGTGTAACAGGTGTCATATTGTGTTGTCATTGTATTATATTCTAATCAATAACCTAGACTGTGTGTGTGTCTTATGTTATCATTTAGCTTGTTAGCAAATGAATAATCAACTCAATTTGTGTGGTACGGAATGATTAGTGAGACCTGGGTTTGTGCAGATTTAAAGGATTATGAGACGTTCAGAATGAGACTGATATGAGGAAATGACTGACTGCTATGATATTGAGATCCTGATTTATTCTTAAGTTAATTCAGGAAACGGTAACTCATTAAACAAACTTTAACCGTGGTGCCCCAGATTACTAAGGAGTTGATTGTTACATAATTAATTAAAATCACGTAATGATCAGACAGTTAATTATTCGATAAATAGCGTGTCATCACATTAATGATAAATAAGTCACGACAGAGGGGATTCAATTCGTGGACAAGTGGTCCATAGAAGAGCTAACCTCCAATAACAATCTAACCAATTGGACATGGGCATAGTCATGGTTCATGAGGTCTACTAGCTTTCCTACCGACAGGAGGGTTTTGTTCAGGAGAGTAGCGTGTGTGTTTACCACCAGAACAGTGTCGCGGAGAAACTTTGCTAGATGTTGCAACCGGAGTTCCTGTGATTTGATCTGTTGCTAGATAAGTGGCATCTCTTCAGTTATCTCCCTAGCATTTCTCTTGACTATGGCTAGACTGACTGCGTGGACGGCAGTGGTGCTTAGAGCAAACAGTGACCCTACGGCTGCACCTATCGAGAGTCTCGCCTTCGCTCTACTAGTTCTGACTAGGTGACTGTGAACTTTTGGAGTTGGGCCAACATATGGGCAGTGCCTAGCTGGGTGGTCCAGTCAGCCCCGGCCCAACTAAAATGTGCCACAGGTGGAATGTGTTGGTGGTATAAGTTCTCTGCATCTAGGCAGACATACACCCTGTGTGTGTACTCTACAGTTGGTTAAAAGGAGTCCTGGATCATCACAAAGAACGATACCCGTAGAGGGTCTGCTCGTGAGTACATCTGTTGGGTTGGTTTTGACCAGGGTGCAGAGTCAGGATCAGCCAAAGGAACTCCATCCTACAAAAACGCATAACTAGAGACGTTTGATTATTTCAGTGGTTTGGTATTTGTAAACGAAAATGTTATGACACAACAAATGTAACTTATTTTCCTATTTCGAACAGCGCAGAGCAGGACAATATCAACAGTGACAACGAACGTATATCTTGTAGCTAGGAAGAGAAGGTAAGATGTTAGGTGCAACCTACTGATCTACTGGAAGGGATCCGCTGAGTATATTTAAGAATTTTCTTAGTACCTTTGACTTTGCTAGGTTTCTATATTTTCTGTGCTGGCCTGCACCCCTTCTATTCCCATGGGGGTTGTGTACAACTTGATTTGGTTCCTGTGGACCCACTTGAACATGGTGTTTTGTCAACCGTTGCTGATTCTGATTTGATAAACTACAGGTGACAGCTTCACCACAATCTTGTGTGGCCCCGTCCAGTGGGGCAGGAACTTTGTCACGACGCCTACGGGTTTGGGGTATACATTTGAAGTCTGACGTTTCCATACACCTAAGCTAAATGCATTTAATCTCAGTTTTTCAAAATTCCTGTCATTTAATCCTTGGCAAAATTCTCTGTCTTTGGTCATTTAGGATCACCACTTTATTTTTAAGAATGTGAAACGTCAGAATAATAGTAGAGAGAATTATTTATTTTCAGCTTTTATTTCTTTCATCACATTCCCAGTGGGTCAGAAGTTAACATATACTCAATTAGTATTTGGTAGCATTGCCTTTAAATTGCTTAACCTCTATAGGGGGTGTGGGATGGTAGCGTCCCACCTGGCCAACATCTAGTGAAATTGCAGAGCGCCAAATTCAAAAACAGAAATACTCATTATATAAATTCATAAAACATACAAGTATTATACATCGGTTTAAATATTAACTTCTTGTTAATCCAACCACAGTGTCAGATTTAAAAAAGGCTTTACGGAAAAAGCATACCATGCGATTATCTGAGAAAAGCGCAAGGCAGACAAATCATTACAAACAGTTACCAGCCAAGTAGAGGAGTTACACAAGTCAGAAATAGCAGTAAAATTAATCACTTACCTTTTGATGATCTTCATATGGTTGCACTCACAAGACTCCCATTTACTCAATAAATGTTTGTTTTGTTCGATAAAGTCCCTCTTTATATCCAAAAAGTTTTGTTCGCGCGTTTTGTTCAGTAATCCACAGGCTCAAAGGCAGTCACAACAGGCAGACGAAACATGTAGAAACATGTCAAATGATGTTTATAATAAACCCTCAGGTTGTTTTTAGTCATAATAATCAATAATATTTCAACCGGACAAAAGCTTCGTCAATATAAAAGGAAAACAAGAAAGGCGCGCTCTCGGTCGTGTGCATGAAAAAACCTCTGGGACACTGCAGTGTCCACTCATTCAGAGTGGTCTTACTCCCTCATCTTTTCAGAATACAAGCCTGAAACAATTTCTAAAGACTGTTGACATCTAGTGGAAGCCGTAGGAAGTGCAATTTGAGTCCTAAGTCAATGGAGTCTGTATAGGCAGTCAATGGAAAACTACAAACATAAAAAAAATCCCACTTCCTGGATGGATGATTTTTCTCAGGTTTTCGCCTGCCATTTCAGTTCTGTTATACTCAGACATTATTTTAACAGTTTTAGAAACTTTGGAGTGTTCTATCCAAATCTACTAATTATATGCATATCCTAACGGCTGAAGCCTGTTCTACTTAGGGAACTCTTCCCAGTACCCTTTACCTTGGTAAGAGTGTCCTGAACATGGTACCACAACACAAGTTACATAAGAGACATGAGGGGTGCCATAATGAAGTTTGGGAGGAGCTGAGTGCAGGGAAAACAATCGCATGTGACAGTACTGATAAGATACTGTTGAAGGCTCATATCACTTAGTTCCCTGCTTAGCAAGAATAATGCAATGTTTAGCGATAAGGAGGAGACGACACCCAAAGTGGGGTATGAATACCTCCATGGGGGAAGCCGTGTCTGTGTCTGAATTACAGCTGTAACGACCCGTTGGGAAGAATTGAACTTGGTTAAGCTTCTCTAGTGTCCGTGAGTTATTTATTCAAAATTAGAACCTAACACTACTATATAAGGAATAGGTTTCCATTTAGGACACAACCATCACTCATTCATTGCCTAACATTTTCAGTAATGTTGTCCAAGTACAAACACAATAGAATCCTGATGTGAACCTGACCATTGTCTTTGTCTTTCATCTCAGTGGAGGAATGCACAGCCAGTAGTCCCACCACCTACTTCTGGTTCCGGAAGTAAATATGATAACCTGGCAAATATTACTACATACAGCCTAATACTGGGACTGCTTAAGCACACACTGACAAACAAACCCTTTTATTGTATTATTTTGACTGTGGGATCCTGATTGTTCTAAAGGGGTATGTGGTTCAGAATTACTCCATTTTTTGCAACCATGGCAATTCACACACAAACTCCTTGCGATCAATAATGCACTAGGCCTAGATACTGTATCTATCATGGTAGGATTCAGTGCACTGTGCCAGTGTCTAGCCACTGACCGCCCCTTCTCTCTCTCCCCCCAATCCAGCTGGAGATCTGGGGTGAGATGTAGGTATGGCGCCAGGTGGCTACGCAGGTCTTCTTTGCTCTCGGCCTGGGCTTTGGCTCAGTCATGGCCTATTCCTCCTACAACCAGCAACAACTGCCACCGTGACGCCCTCACCGTTTCCACCATCAACTTCCTCACCTCTGTCCTCGCCTCGCTGTCCTCGCCAGGGAAGTCGCCCTGCACTGCGTGAGGCGGTGTGTGTTTGGGCGGGGAAAGGGTATTGTTTTTGATCTCTTTGTACTCTCTGTGTGTGTGTGTGTGTGTGTGTGTGTGTGTGTGTGTGTGTGTGTGTGCGTGTGTGTGTGTGTGTGTTGGGATGAAAAGGGGCTATATTGAAATGCCCTGTGTTCGGGGACTGTTTCTGATGTTATGTTTAGTTAGATATTATTATATATCTACATGCATATCTACTCAGTCGTAGCGATAGTACATAATAGACTGACTGGTTGTTCTCCACACTCCCCTCTCTCAGTAACTTGGAGAAGCTGTCTGAGCAGTTTTCCATGGGGCCCTTAGACCGGGACCTGCTACCCAGGTTTAACATCTCTGACCCCAGTTCGGTACCACTGGAGACCTACAGGGATTGGTTCACGGCTCACGGAGCCAAGGTCCCTGGCAACCTCACCGACTGCAGCCTAGAAGAGGAGGTGAACAAGGTAAATAGTTGATCTTGCACTCTAGCCTGCCTTTTCATTTACTGTATCTCAACTCTGTATTCTTTGTTACAGCTTTGCCCTCTTTATTTTAAAACCAACCAGCCCTGCAGCCTAGAGTATGCTCTTCCACCCACTCCTCGTAAATTAGTAATGTAATTTTAGCAGGTTTATTACTCACATTTAAATATGTTAAGATAGTTAGGATATGTTGGGCTATATCATGATACATGTAAATGTCCCCTTCCCTTTCTCCTTGTCCCTCTCTTTCAGGGTGTGGAGGGCACAGGGCTGGCATTCATAGCCTTCACAGAGGCCATGACTCTGTTCCCGGGCTGTCCCTTCTGGTCGGCCTTGTTCTTCCTCATGCTGCTCAACCTGGGCCTCAGCACCATGTTCGGCACCTTGGAGGACATCCTCACCGACAACTTCAAAGTGCTGAAGCGCCACAAGACCAAGCTCACAGGTAAAGAGAGAGAGAGAGAGATGGTGTCTGTGTCCATGTTTTCGCTCACGAGGCCCTTTTTCTATCAGGTTTCTTAGGTTTCTTTCTGACCCCTAAGTTTGGGAACCACTGGATGAAACTATTCATTTGTATAAACATTTGAATTCTTATTCATATAGAAGTGTTATAAAATGGCATCCTTAATGGGGTCTGAGTGTTAGTCCTCACTCCTCTTTACTAAACATGCCAAGTGTATCTGTGTGGTGTCTGTGGTGTTCTCTCCCTTCCCCAGTGTTTAGCTGCATCATCAGCTTTCTGATTGGCATGCTGTTCACGCAGCGCTGTGGGAACTACTTTGCAATGACGTTTGACGACTACTCTACGCAACCCTGCCCCTCATCATCGTGGTGGTGTTTGAGTGTTTCGGCGTGTCCTGGGTATACGGCGCTGACAGGTAAAGAACCTATTCACTACACTGACCACATAAATCACACGATGTCCCTCAGAAATTAGATGACAACTTCTTTCCCGAAAGAGGAATTTTACATTGATGAAGAAATAGTCATACTTTTGGATTAATACAAATTTAGATTACAAACAGTGAATCACAGCATCGATCGTTCAGGTCGACTTGCTGTGTTTGTTCCCGTGGTCACTGATCATTGTCTTGTGTATCTGAATGTCCAGGTTCCTTGATGACGTAGAGAAGATGCTGCACTGGCGCCCTCCTGTGATGTATAAGTACCTGTGGAAGTACGTGTGTCTGGGGCTGCTACGTGGGGCTGCTGGGAGCTAGCCTGCTGAGGATGTGCTTCAAACGGCCCAACTACACCGCCTGGAACAGAGAAACGGTAAGGAGGCGGCCTCACCATGGTTGACATACGACCATATACCTTGCATTCGGAAAGTATTCAGACCCTTTGACTTTTTCCACATTTTGTTACAGCCTTATTCTAAAATGGATGAAATAGTTTTTTTCCCTCATCAATCTACACACAATACCCCATAATGACAAATAAAAAAACAGGTTTTCAGAATTTTTGAATTTAAAAAAAAAAAAAAAATCACATTTACTTAAGTATTTACTTGAGTATTCAGACTATTTACTCTGTACTTCAGTTGAAGCACCTTTTGGCAGCGATTATAGCCTTTCTTGGATATGACGTTACACGCTTGGCACACCTGTATTTGGGGAGTTTCTCCCCTTCTCTGTAGATCCTTTCAAGCTCTGTCAGGTTGGATGGGGAGCGTTTCTGCGCAGCGATTTTCAGGTCTCTCCAGAGATGTTTGATCGGGTTCAAGTGCGGGCTCTGGCTCGGCCACTCAAGGACATTCAGAGACTTGTCCCAAAGACACTCCTGCATTGTTGTAGCTGTGTGCTTAGGGTCATTGTCCTCTTCACCACAGTCTGAAGTTCTGAGCGCTCTGGATCAGGTTTTCATCAAGGATCTCTGTACTTTGCTTTGTTCATCTCTCCCTAAATTCTAACCAGTTTCCCAGTCCCTACTGCTGAAAAACATCCCCACAGCATGATGCTGCCACCACCATGATTCACTGTAGGGATGGTGCCAGGTTTTCTCCAGATGTGACGCTTGGCATTCAGGCCAAAGAGTTCAATATTGGTTTCATCAGACCAGAGAATCTTGTTTTTCATGGTTTGAGAGTCGTTTAGGTGCCTTTTGGCAAACTCCAAGCGGGCTGTCGTATCTTTAACTGAGAAGTGGCTTCCGTCTGGCCAGTCTACCATAATGGCCTGATTGGAGGAGTGCTGCAGAGATGGTTGTCCTTCTGGAAGGTTCTCCCATCTCAACAGAGGAACTCTGGATCTCTGTCAGAGTGACCGTCAGGTTCTTGATCACCTCCCTGACCAAGGCCCTTCTCCCCCGATTGCTCAGTTTGGCCGGGCGGCCAGCTCTAGGAAGAGTCTTGGTGGTTTCAAACTTCTTCCATTTAAGAATGATGGAGGCCACTGTGTTCTTGGAGGCCTTCAATGCTGCAGAAATATTTTGGTACCGTTCCCCGGATCTGTGCCTCAACATAATCCTGTCTCAAAGCTCTACGGACAATACCTTCAATACCTTTTTCTCTGAAATGCACTATCAACTGTGGGTCCTTATATAGGTGTGTGTGTGTGTGTGTGTGTGTGTGTGTGTGTGTGTGTGTGTGTGTGTGTGTGTGTGTGTGTGTGTGTGTGTGTGTGTGTGTGTGTGTGTGTGTGTGTGTGTGTGTGTGTGTGTGTGTGTGTGTGTGTGTGTGAGCGCAAGCGCGCCTTTCCAAATCATGTCCCATCAATTGAATTTACTACAGGTGGACTCCAATCAAGTTGTAGAAACATCAAGGATGATCAATGGAAACTGGATCCACCGGAGCTCAATTTTGAGTTATAGCAAAGGGAATGAATACCTACAGTACCAGTCAAAAGTTCAAGGGTTATTTGTTTTACTTTGTAGAGTAATATTGAAGACATCAATACTATGAAATAACACGTAATCATGTAGTAACCAAAAAAGTGTTTAACAAATCAAAATATATTTTAGATTCTTCAAAGTAGCCACCCTTTTCCTTGATGACAGCTTTGCACACACTTGGCATTCTCTCTACCAGCTTCATGAGGAATACTTTTACAACAGTCTTGAAGGAGTTTCCACATATGCTGAGCACTTGTTGGCTGCTTTTCCTTCACTCTGTGGTCCAACTCATCCCAAACCGACTCAATTGGGTTGAGGTGAGGTGATTGTGGCGGCCACATCATCTGATGCAGCACTCCATCACTCTCCTTCTTGGTCAAGTAGCCCTTACACAGCCTGGAGGTGTGTTGGCCCATTGTCCTGTCAAAAAACCAATGATATACCATCTGGTTTGCACTTAGTTGGACTGACGTATCGCTCCAGAATGCTGTGGTAACCATGCTGGTTAAGTGTGCCTTGAATTCAAAATACATCAGTGTCACCTGCATAGCACTATCACACCATCTCCTCCATGCTTCACGTCGGAACCACGCATGTAGAGATCATCCGTTAATTTACTCTGTGTCTCCCAAAGACACGGTGGCTGGAACCAAAAATCTCAAATTTTGAATCATCAGAACAAAGGACAGATTTCCACCGGTCTGGTGTCCATTGCTCGTGTTTCTTGGCCCAAGCAAGTCTCTTATTGATGTCCGTCTTATTAGTGTCCTTTTAGTAGTGGTTTCTTTGCTGAAATTTGACCATGAAGGCCTGATTCACACAGTCTCCTCTGAACAGGTGGTGTTGAGATGTCTGTTACTTGAACTCTGAAGCAATTATTTGGCCTGCAATTTCTGAGGCTTGTAATTCTAATGACCTTATCATCTGCAGCAGATGTAACTCTGGGTCTTCCTTTCCTGTGGCGGTCCTCAGGAGAGAGCTTTTCATAGTGCTTGATGGTTTTTGCGAATGCACTTGAAGAAACATTCTTGAAATTTTCCGCATTGACTGACCTTCATGTCTGAAAGTAATGATGGATTGTCATTCCTCTTTGCTTATTTGAGCTGTTCTTGCCATAATATGGACTTGGTCTTTGACCAAATAGGACTATCTTCTGTATACCTTACCTTGTCACAACAACTGATTGGCTCAAATATATTATTTTTAAATGAACTTTTAACAAGGCACACCTGTTAATTGAAATACATTCCAGGTGGTTGAGAGAATGCCAAGAGTGTGTGAAGCTGTCATCAAGGCAAAGGGTGGCAACTTTGAAGAATCTCAAATATAAAATATATTTTCATTTAACACTTTTTTGGTTACTTCATGATTACGTGTTATTTAATAGTTTTGATGTCTTCACTGTTACTCTACAATGTAGAAAATAGTCCAACTAAAGAAGTCAACTTTTGACTGGTACTGTATGTAAATAATTTTTTAAAATTTTTTAAAATACATTTTCAAACATTTATAAACCTGTTTTCGCTTTGTGTGTGTGCTGCGTTGTGCGTGTGCGTGTGCGTGTGCGTGTGCGTGTGTGTGTGTGTGTGTGTGTGTGTGTGTGTGTGTGTGTGTGTGTGTGTGTGTGTGTGTGTGTGTGTAGATTGAGGAACATTATTTAATCCATTTTAGAATAAGACTAACGTAACAAAGTGGAAAAAGTCAAGGAGTCTGAATACTTTCTGAATGCACCGTTTATTGGTAACATGTTATGTGATCAATATATGAGCTACAGTTTTTATGACAATAGGGAGATCATAAAGATTCTGCCTTTTCCTCTCTGCTTTAGTTATTCTGTCCTCCCTGTTTGTATGCCTGTCCAAGTCTTGCTCTCAACCTGCCCATCCATTTGCACCCAACTACATTATCTACTGTCTCCCCACTTTGTATCTTCTTTACATTTGAACTTACTGATCTCTTCCTCAGGCCTCAGAGGTGACTCTGGACTACCCTGACAGTCCTGACTGGGCCCTGGCTGTCTTGGCTGGGCCCTGGCTGTCCTGACTGTCCTGGCTGGGTCCTGACGGTCCTGACTGGGCCCTGGCTGTCTTGGCTGGGCCCTGGCTGTCCTGGCTGTCTTGGCTGGGCCCTGGCTGTCCTGGCTGGGCCCTGGCTGTCCTGGCTGCCCTGGCTGCCTTGGCTGGGCCCTGGCTGTCCTGACTGTCCTGGCTGGGTCCTGATTGTCCTGACTGGACCCTGGCTGTCTTGGCTGGGCCCTGGCTGTCTTGGCTGGGCCCTGGCTGTCTGGGCTGGGCCCTGGCTGTCTTGGCTGGGCCCTGGCTGGGTCCTGACGGTCCTGACTGGGCCCTGGCTGTCTGGGCCCTGGCTGCTGTCTTGGCTGGGCCCTGGCTGTCTGGATGGGCCCTGGCTGTCTTGGCTGGGCCCTGGCTGTCTTGGCTGGGCCCTGGCTGTCTTGGCTGGGCCCTGGCTGCCTTGGCTGGGCCCTGGCTGTCCTGACTGTCCTGGCTGGGTCCTGATTGTCCTGACTGGACCCTGGCTGTCTTGGCTGGGCCCTGGCTGTCTTGGCTGGGCCCTGGCTGTCTTGGCTGGGCCCTGGCTGTCCTGACTGTCCTGGCTGGGTCCTGACGGTCCTGACTGGGCCCTGGCTGTCTTGGCTGGGCCCTGGCTGTCCTGGCTGTCTTGGCTGGGCCCTGGCTGTCCTGGCTGTCTTGGATGGGCCCTGGCTGTCCTGGCTGGGCCCTGGCTGTCCTGGCTGTCCTGGCTGTCTTGGCTGGGCCCTGGCTGTCTTGGCTGGGCCCTGGCTGTCCTGGCTGTCTTGGCTGGGCCCTGGCTGTCCTGGCTGTCTTGGCTGGGCCCTGGCTGTCCTGGCTGTCTTGGCTGGGCCCTGGCTGTCCTGGCTGTCTTGGCTGGGCTCTGGCTGTCTTGGCTGGGCCCTGGCTGTCCTGGCTGTCCTGGCTGTCTTGGCTGGGCCCTGGCTGTCCTGATTGTCCTGACTGGGCCCTGGCTGTCTTGGCTGGGCCCTTGCTGTCCTGACTGTCCTGGCTGCCCTTGCTGTCCTGGCTGCCCTTGCTGTCCTGACTGTCCTGGCTTTCTTGGCTGGGCACCGGGTTGTCCTGGCTGACCTGGCTGTCCTGATCATTTTCTCCACATTGCCAGTCCCCATGGGGTACATCCACTCCACCCTGAGGAGCAGAACTAGACACAACTCCTAAGGAAGTGGCACCGACACAAGGGGTATATACACCAAGTGCAGCACCGCGGAGTGCGACACCCCGGTAGCCGCTCTATTGGACAAACACCTGGACAGGAACAGCATACCCAATGATTATCCCTCCCCATTGGCTGAGGAGAACCTCAGACTCCTCCCATATAGGGAAGGAGTGGAGGATATAGAGGATTCAACGGACTTGTGAGGGGGAGGAAACAAGGAGAAAACAGAAAGACTAAAACAGGGAAATAGATGCTGCTAGCTTGCGTGATGTCAGATATAACATCATGGGACGATGGAAGAATGTGTATTGAACAATTTATATTTTTAAGCTGAAATGACTTGTTTTAAAGATGGTCTGCTTTCAGATTTTCTCTATTTGAAATGATTTGAATGCAGCCATTTTGGGTTACATTTCCATTTTTTATGCAGTAAGCCAAAAGTGAACAACTGTTTCAGTAGTTGTCATTAGTGGTACGTAAGTGAGGTAATACAGTATGTTGCTGAGACGTTGCCTCAAATGTTTAAATCTTCAGCCCACCGTGGCTGTTTTTCCACACTGTTGCTTTTTAACATCCCACACTTGGTTACATGGAGTAGAGAACTCTTAAGGGCTGGAATATTATCTTCCACCACAGGTTGGGTGGGTAGTGTTCCTTTCACTGTATGATTGTGTTCCAAAGTAAAAGTAGGAAAAGTTACGCAGACCAGACCGCCCCTTTTTTAAATGTCCTTCTAATATGTGTTGAGGTAACTTGGTAAATGCAGGTGCATGCATGCATCTTCTCCAACAAGGCTGCAGGAAAACACAGAATTATCTGATATTTGCATACAAAAGTTGTCCACGCACTTGTCAATTAAGACATTGATGGAAATAAGTTAGAATTGTACATTTTGTTTTAGTTTTCTTATTTTAGCATAATGTAAAAGAAAGTCCTTGCCAAATTTCGCGTTGTGCCTTGGCGTTAATACAAGAGCTCAAGTGCATTCTCTAAGTTACTGTATCAATTTGACCAGTTGGGAGCACCTGTTGGGAAGTCCAACTAACAATTACTCCTTTTTGTTATTTATTGAAGCAAATTGTTACAATTTAGCTTCCTTTGACCTCTGTATCATCAATGCTGTATTGTGTCTTCCCATTAGGATATGGGCCATGAATTTGACTTGCATTCCATTTTACTTTTAGATGGATTTGACTATTTTGAAAGAACACTTAACACAAGATTCACGTTGTGTGTTTGAAGATGCACGTTTGTTTAAATAGTACTTTTAAAGAAAATGTCATATAATACAAGTGCAACTTTTTCATATTTGTCTTTTTTTGTTTTCTCCTTAGTGTATGTATTTGTATTTTGAATTACAAAAAAAAGGAATATGGCTAGAACTATGGGAGACTCAGGGCTGGCTTTAGCCTTTTGTGGGCCCTGAAAATTTAGAAATTTAGTTGGGGAACCCCCCACCTTACAGTTTTAAAGCAAGTTTGCTGTAACTACACACTTTTCCATGGGGCAGAGAGAACATTTAGCAATTTTATAAACTCATTTTGCCATGGGCTGGAGAGAAATGTCCAATTTTACAGCTAATTTTCTAACATTTTACACGTTTGGTCATAGGGTGGATACATTTTTGCAGTTTTAGAGCTAATTTCCTGCAATTCTGCACATTTTGCCTTGACTTGTGCCATGTTAATATGAGTGTGTGACAAAATCAATGGGGGGCCCTTGGGCACGTGCCCTGTTCAACTATGACTAGATAGATGACTAATGTACCAATCTAAAAAAAATGTTAGCCGAAATAGGCAAATTGAGTGACTGTCAGGGACTGCCATAACGAGAGAAACTGCTGATGCACTACCAAATGTTTTAATTTGACCTTGTGTATTCTACTATTCTCCCTAACTCTCAACAGTAAGTTGAGACCCCGACAATAAGCAGTCGCTTATTGGCTAGGGCTCGCCCTCGGGAGACTTGTCTGACTTGAGCTTGTATTTGAAATGTTTGTTGCCTTAATAATAAGATAAGAGCTGGATAAGAGCGTCTGCTAAATGACTTAAATGTAAATGTAATGTAAATGGCTTAACTCCTATTTCAAATATTCAATATGCTGAAGCAAATGCATGTTTGTTCATGCTTTAGTCATTCAGTTTGTAAAACTGGTTTGTGCCATGATATGGCCATTTTTGTAAGTATATTTACTTGAGGTAACTGCCTTTTTCGGGGCGGAGTCAAGGGATCAAAAACATTCTCAACTGTGATACTGATACCTGTATGTTAGCAGTTTGTTGTAAGATAATTCTGTGCTTGCTATAAACTAACAATGAACATTGCAAAACCCTGACAATTGTTATTGGAGTGGCTCAAGTTATGGAACTTGTGAGTGTATATTTTGTATGCGAGTGCATGCATGTGCAGTGCATTCGGAAAGTATTCAGACCCCTTGGCTTTTCCACATTTTGTTACAGCCTTATTCTGTAATGCATTCAATAGATTCCCCCCCTCAATAATCTACACACAATACCCAATAATGACAAAGCAAAAACAGGTTTAACAATTGTATTTTTTACAAAGTATTTAAAGAAAAACACATTTACACAAGTATTCAGACCCTTTACTCAGTGCCAAAGCACCTTTTGACAGCGATTACAGGCTCTAGTTTTCTGTTTGACGCTACAAGATTTGCACCTGTATTTGGGGAGTTTCTCCCATTCTTCTCTGTAGATCCTGTCAAGCTCTGTCAGGTTGGATGGGGAGCGTCGCTGCACAACTATTTTCAGGTCTCTCCAGAGATGTTCGATCGGGCTCTGACTGGGCCTCTCAAGGACGTTCAGAGACGTGCCGAAGACACTCTTGGTTGTATGCTTAGGGTTGTTGTCCTGTTGGAAGGTGAACCTTCATCCCAGTTTGAGGTCCTGGGGTCTCTGGAGCAGGTTTTCATCAAGGATCTCTCTGTACTTTGTTCTGTTCATCTTTCCCTCGATCCTGACTAGTTTCTCAAAAACATCCCCACAGCATGATGCTGCCACCACCATGCTTCACTTTGGGGATGGTAATCTCAAAACACAGCATGATGCTGCCACCACCATGCTTCACTTTGGGGATGGTAATCTCAAAACACAGCATGATGCTTCCACCACATTGCTTCACCGATGGTGCCAGGTTTCTTCCAGACGTGATGCTTGGCATTCAGGTCAAAAAGTTCAATGTTGGTTTCATCAGACCAGAGAATCTTGTTTTTCATGGTTTGAGAGTCCTTTAGGTGCCTTTTGGCAAACTCCAAGCGGGCTGTCGTACCTTTTACTGAGGAGTGGCTTCCGTCTGGCCACTACCATAAAGGCCTGGTTGGTGGAGTGCTGCAGAGATGGTTGTCCTTCTGGAAGGTTCTCCCATCTCCACAGAGGAACTCTGGATCTCTGTCAGAGTGACCATCAGGTTGTTGATCACCTCCCTGACCAAGGCCCATCTCCCCCGATTGCTCAGATTTTCCGGGGGTCAGCTCTAGGAAGAGTCACGGTGGTTCTTCCTTTTAAGAATGATGGAGGCCACTGTGTTTTTGGGGACCTTCAATGCTGCAGAAATATTTTGGTACCCTTCCCCAGATCTGTGCAATCCTTTCTCGGAGCTCTACAGATAAATCCTTCGACCTCATGGCTTGGTTTTTGCTCTGACATGCACTGTCGACTTTGGGACATTATATACACAGGTGTGTGCCTTGTCAAATCAATTGAATTTATCACAGGTGGAGTCCAAGTTGTAGAAACATCTCAAGGATGATCAATGGAAACAGGATGCGCCTGCGCTTAGTTTCGAGATTCATAGAAAAGTGTCTGAATACTTATGTAAATAAGGTATTTCAGGTTTTATTTTTTATATATACATTTGAAATAAAAATCTAAACCGTTTTTGCTTCATCATTATGGGTTATTGTGTGTAGATTGATGAGGAATTGTGTTTATCCATTTTAGAATAAAGCTGTAAGAAAATATGGGAGAAGTCAAGGGTGTCTGAATACTTTCCGAATTCACTCCATGTATTTATGCATCGCATGTCCCTTTCATACTGTATGTGTGTGTATTCTCTGTTTGGATATATGGGTGGCTGGGGACAGTGGTTGTCTTGGATGCAGTTTTGTCAATCATCTAGGGACACTGGGAGCAGAATCCGAGGGTACAGATAAAGCGAGAGGAGGGAAAGAACAGCTGAGTGAACACACCTGACAGACGGGAGTGGCTACCAAACAAGCTAAAGAACTGGTAATGTACATATTCCTATATCTGATTTGTATATCTAATGATATAATTTAATGGGAGAGTAACAACCTAAATATACATGAGAATTTAAATAAATAGTACATTGTGATTACTAAGCTTAAACCGCGTATTTCAAGACTTGGCATTGTATTTGTCGCATACACATATTTAGCAGATGTTATTGTAGGTGTAGCGAAATGCTTGTGGAGCCAAAAGGTAAATGTTGCAAACAAAAAGTTGTCTTTTGAGCTGTGTGGTAGTTGGATGCCCATAATAAGAACAGTAATTACAGGAGCTTCTCTGTGACTACTCTAAATATCCTAATGTAGAACTCAACGATGAAAGGGATACATTTTAACTGTTGTGCACTCAGAGCGTGATAAAGTAGCAACATGGAAGTCATTTCAGTTCTGATCTCCAAAGAAGTCCTCTTTTTTTTAAAAGGTGAACCTGCTAGTATGGATGCCCTCATGGCCTGCCTGGTGGCCATGTGTCTCTGTCTGGTCCTCCCAGCGAGCTGGTCCCAGAGCACACACAAGTCAGAGGAGTTTATCAATACCCAGCCTCAACCTGCCCCTGGAGTACTACCACAACTGGCTCCTGCAGCAGCACACATCCAGGATGTAAATGTAAATGTGCTGAAGAGTAAAGAGGAGACCGAGATCACTTCAAAACAAATGTGTGAGTGAGAGTCACAACGGGGAAATGTTCATAGATACAGGGTCTGGGAGAGACAAATGTTGAATTCACATTAGAGGGGAAAGAAATCACTGACGGGCAGCTGTTGGGAGAAATGGAGAGAGCGGAAGAGGTGGGCTTAATTTGTTGTTTATTTGTAGTTCTGGGCTACTTATGTTGTGGCTTTTGTTCACAAGTAATACTGTACGTAGTACAGTTTGAGGGTGGGTTAAAGTCCATCTGAAAGGCTGGCGCATGAAGGGATGTATGAATATACAAAGAATTCACTTTTACTTGTTTTGATGTGATATTCAGAGATGGGTAACAATGTGTCACTGTTTCCCATCAGATGCGAATGTGGGCCACGACAACGCCAAACTGGGCCTGTTCATAGCTGCTGCCCTGGGAACCGTGGTGCTGATGGGCATGGTCTACTGCATCTACATGCAGTTTTACACCAAGCACCAGTACCTGCACACCCAGCTCCACGATGACTCTGGTAATAGAACTAACTCCTTTTCAATACTAATACATCATTTTACACTAAAAAAATGTTGGGCTAGTTATGGAACCATTGGAAACTATATAGAAATTACTGCACTTGTGATCTCTCTTATTGTTGACTCTTTCTCTGTCCGTCTCTTTTTCTCGTTCTTACCTTCTCTCGCCAAAGAGTTGAACCTTGACCTCCCAGAGGCACCTCCTGTTTTCTTCCACGGTTCCGTCGGTGCAATGGACAGAAAGGGAGAGGTGTGGGGATCTGGTAATGGATCTTTCATCTCTAACACACCCTCCACCATCTCTGTACCACCCAGGCTGTCCCCTCCTCCCTCCGCTGTGCCCTACCTTCCCCTCTTCCTCACCTCTTACCCTCTCAGAACCATATCTGTTAGAGATCTGGAGAGAAGCTTTGTCTGAAATGAGGTACGTATCACCAGTGACTGGAGACATATTAACCTGATCATTAAGAACAATGTTTTTTTCTCTTAACTAAATTAACTGAAGTTGGTGCTGTTGAACTCATAATAAAATGGACTCTCACTGTGCATTTCCTGTGATCCTGTGGTTTTTGGAAATTGAAAAATTTGACAACTGAACTTGTTTTTTGTCTGCAGTACTATGGTAGATGAGTAGCCTACTGTAGATCACATGCCATGTCATATTCAGGCCAGTAGGTGCTAGAACACTGGTGATACAGTAGGGTGATTTTATGATGAAGACTTCAGTGATGGCAGGGATTGGAATAAGACTCTCATCAATAAAATCAGCATAGCCTGAAATAGTAGCCAATAGTACTCATAATGTGGCGAGATCAGAGCACATCCATGTTTGTGGATGTACAGTTAACTAAAGTTAACTACTTTAACTAAAGATATTGGTTACACTTCCAATCTCTGGGGACCACTCTGGCCCTAAATGACCTGTTTCTCCAGTACATGTTTGTCAGAATAGACTAATCTAATGCCCTTCATTCAGTGTTTGTGTGGTACAAGAATAGCCAGGCTACTTAACACACCGGGCTGCAGGAAAGGAAGTGACACCATACCTCGCTACACAATCGGGCAGATTAGCGTTGGGGGCAGTAATCTGGTTTCAGCACCATGGATAGCGACACTCGCAACCAGACAGCGGCCGACCGTTCATTCGAGATACACATTTGGATTTGTTTTATAAATTATTTTTAACTTGCTAAAGCACTGCTAAAACAACGTAGGCTATTGTCTAATCTCAATTTTGGGAAATGTGGGCATGGGAAGTGTTAGTGCTTTTTTCTTGAATATTTACATATGCGGCTCACTTTGGTTTGATTTAGACTAGAATAATCAGAGGGTATTAGGAGGGTGTGGATGTCTGTGTTCATAACTCTGTGCGTAAAAACGGTGTGGACCAGTTGGTTGAGAAAGGAAAGCGAGGTTTAATGGTGTGTGAGTGAAAGGTTAAGGGCGGAGGGAGAAGGTGATAGGGAAGAGAGCTACGCGCTCAAGCGGGAGTGCGCGCGGGAAGCAAATCGGTCGGAGCTTGGAGCCGGGAGGATGGAGATCCGACCAGATAGGTTTAAGATCGTCGCGGGCAAGACCCTTGGTAAATTACACAAGTAAGTGAAAACAACAGCTTCATAGCTTGCATTTTCTGTGCGGTGTATTTGTTAAAGTTGTGTAGCCTAAACTATACCTTGTTCGCGTAGCGCACGCAATCCAGATCAAGGTCTTGTTTGTGACAGTATTAGGCTACCTACCCACTTGTCATCCCGGCACTAAGTTTATAAAAGTTGAAACAAATATATAGGCCTATTCAATATTAGCCTAGGGCTATTTATGTTTATAAGATATAAAGTAGGCTATGACTTTTATCCGAAATCCGAAATAAAAAACGAACGGATGGGCCTTGACACCTAAAATCCACATGTCCAAAACCCTTATCAATAGAACAGTCATTTTAGTAAAACCATCGTTATAATATCTTACTTCAAATAAGACATGGAAGATATAGGCTACATACATAAATGCATGTTCAGAAATTCCTTTGATCCCAGTGAATGTGATGTTGTTGTTTTTTACATGTAGGCTGCTTTAATTCAATTGTGTGGTAAATTGCAATTGTAAAGGAGTGGGTGAGTTATGGTTGTTTTGATGTTAAAATATTTAATTTCCACTATGTTATCGTAGCGTGTGCTCTGTGTCATGGATACCTAAGATTAACTTAATTCAGGCCCTATAAATTGACGTATAGGCCCACCTCGGAATGCTGTCCTCATCCTTTCTTTACCAGAGAACTTGAGATAGTTGCGGTTCCGGCCATTCTAAAGTCTATAAATAGCCTAACTGAAATGATTTACTGAAGGCGTAGAGTGAATTAATGTTTTCTGTGGGAGAAAATGTGGACATCAAAACTGTCCATTTGTTCTCTATAGGCAGTGATGCGGTGCTAGACTATTTTATGTTTGTTATGACTCTTTCTCATAGAAATAAAACATATTTTTTTGCTTTAGAAATAAAATGGGGCCCATCTAACATTTTTCATTGTCAAATGTATTATTATAACACCTGAACAATGAATTTCTTAGCGATGCTACGATGAGTGTTAACAGCATCCATTGTTTACAAAGGCAAGCCACACTAAATGGTGTACGAATAATTTATAATCAGGCCATAATTAATGTATATTAACATGTTGATAAAGGGGAAAAGACTCTGAGGTAAATATACCTACTGGAAAAATGTGTCTAAAATGTGACATTGCTCTACATGTTTAAAAAATGAGGAGGTGGCATCAAAATGTGTATATCCAAGAGAAGTATCTCTGTCTGATGTTCATGCTTGGTTCATATTTTACCTAGCCTACAGTCAAATCATTATTGGGCGGGGGGTTAACTACATGATAACAACTGATCTTTGTGCCCGGGGTTTGTAGGCTATGCGCTTTAGTTGAACATTCTTTTGCATAAAAAAAGACGTGTCCAGGCCAGCTGGTCAACTAAATATTGGCACTTTGTAAAAGCAGTGAAAGTTAGATCAGCATCTCATTTGCCTCATGAGATACAGTGTGTGGCCACTTGAGAGAGCAAGTGCTGGCTATTCTGCTCAAGAAATGTGGAAGACATTTATACTTTAATAAGGAAACATAACGTTTATTTGGTGCGGCCACGATGCAACAAAAAATGGGTGATTAATCTGCAGAAACATTGATGGATATCGGAGCGCAAATAGTTCGCGATCTCCTTTCTCTCGGGATTTGAAGAAGCGCCTGAACACATAAATCCTCTCCCGAAATAGCCCTCTCCCCCCTCCAAGCTGTCGGCCCACGTAAATCCCTATACACCTCTCTCTCGCTCTCTCTGTAGGTAGCCTACCTCTCCAGGTTCTCCCGGTCTACGGTTTAATAACTCGTCATCGTCTGCTCCCCTCCCCCAAAGGCAGGGATTACTGTACCTACCTGCCCTACGCGATCGTTACCAAACCTTCACTTCCTTATCACATGCGTGCGCTGAGGTGTTCCCCAGTGCGTAATATGGTGCCTTGGTTTGTGGCTGCTGTTACGACCCTATGTTGTGTGAATTGTTGTGACATTTAGCCTTATATGACATGTAAATAGTTAGGCCCATTTTTCTTCTTAGAGTTCTGGTACTCTCTTATAGGTCTATTAATTATTATTCCGCCATGTGATGGCAGCAGGCAGGACAAAATTCCTTCCCACGAAAACAGGCTGAAATTTCAGGGCTTTTTTAAACCCGAATTTCGATCTTGTCTCATCGCTGCAACTACCCAAAGGGCTCGGGAGGCGAAGGTAGAGTCATGCGTCCTCCGAAACAAGACCCGCCAAACTGCGCTTCTTAACACCCGCCCGCCCCGGATGCCAGCCGCACCAACGTGTAGGAGGAAACACGTTCACCTGATGACTGAGGTCAGCCTGCAGGCGTCTCGCCCGCCACTAGGAAACGCTAGAGCGCGATGAGCCAAGTAAAGCGAAATGAGCCCCTAGCCAAACCCTCCCCTAACCCGGATGTCACTGGGCCAATTGTGCGCCACCCTATGGGGCTCCCAATCACAGCCGGTTGTGATACAGCCTGGGAACGAACCATGGTCTGTGGTGACTCCTTTAGCACTGGGGTGCAGTGCCTTACACCACTGACTTACACCACTGACTTACACCACTGACACCCGGGACCCCTTTCAGGCGGTCTTTTCAAAGAGGTCTTCAACTAAAAAGGTATTATCATTTTCACAATTTTACAGTAGTATCCCAGCCTTATAGTTTGGGAATATACTCTCACCGGACAGTTTATTAGGTACACCACCCTGTTCACAAATGGATTACACCTACAGACAGAGATTCACATGGCTGTGGCTTGCTGTATAAGACAGGTGTAACGGATGTGAAACGGCTAGCTTAGTTAGCGGTGTGCGCTAAATAGCGTTTCAATCGGTTACGTCACTTGCTCTGAGACCTTGAAGTAGTAGTTCCCCTTGCTCTGCAAGGGCCGCGGCTTTTGTGGAGCGATGGGTAACGATGCTTCGAGGGTGACTGTTGTCGTTGTGTGCAGAAGGTCCCTGGTTCGCGCCCGGGTATGGGCGAGGGGACGGACGTAAAGTTAATACTGTTACACAGGTATCTCGACATTCAGCCACTCTTCGATTGAACGTTACAATGGGCAACACGAGTGACCTAAGCGACTTTGAGCAGGGTATGATCGTCAAGTGCCAGGCACGCCGGAGCCACTATTTCCAAAACTTGCCACCCTGTCATGTTCTTGCACAACCGTCAAATCAAATTGTATTTTTGTCACACTGGGGTGCGACAAACAAAAAGCATAGTCAGCGGCAGTCCAGTGGGCGAAAACAGCTCGTTGAAGGAGAATGTCAATAATCGTGCAAGCTAACAAGCGGCCCACAAACATCAATAATGGCGCAGTGCAACATATACGCCACGCACAACTCCTCGATCCTTGTCACGGATTGCTATTGCAGCAGACGATCACACCGGGTACCACTCTTTGCAGCTAAACCCAAGAAGAAGCGGTGGGCCTGCGATCACCAACACTTGACAGTTTACTTGAGGGGCCTGCGCAGTCCCCCAGACCTCAGCCTAATAGTGCATCTTTGGGATGAGATGGCACGAGCTGTTGATGGCATAAATGCACCGCCGTCCAACCTGCAGCAACTGCGTGTTACAGTCGCGTCAGCATGGACCGACATCCCTGTGGAACGTTTCCTGTGGCACTTTGTAGAACGCCCCGAAGAAGTCAGCCTTTTCTGGAGACAAAAGGGGGTCTGATCTGGTATGAGATGGGTGTACCTAATAAACTGTCCGGTGAGTGTATAAAACACAGGGAATCACATTTGACTGTACTGGGCCTTTTAATATGCTCCTCTTCCTTAACTTCTTTGATATATCTGTCAGATGAATAACCAACTCTGACACTTGTTGTTCAATGATTAATAATTTATTGTTGCGATGATTGTGCTCGGGCCCTCATAACTCACAATAACAAATGACTTATGTAAACATGTTATAAACCGTTGCATAATTACTTATCTTTAACTGCAATCAGATTTTTCAGATACTCTGGGAAGGCATTGTCCCTAAAACAGGGAGTAGATATTTCGATCCAGCTGTTTGGTCATGCGTTGAGGTCATAACAAAAACGAATTTAGTTGAATGCAATTCATATTCTTATGGCTGGGCCCTTTGCCCACATGATAAAACTGAAGAAATTCACCACACGTGAACTTGTCTGCGGTATCGTGTCTTATTTACACATGTAGCCACTGTTTTTGACCGTGTGATGCATTTAAAATGTATTATTGTAATTTGGGGGTGCTTATATTTGTCCTATTTCACACGTGTACAAGTGGTTTAATATGCATGTTTGAATTGGAATTTTTTTTTTTTTTGTATATATAATTATTTATTTATTTTCATATCCCAACTCCCCGCTCTCCAAGGGTGTTTCAGGGGGTTGTGGCCGGGTTCAGCAATTATCAACGGTGACCCTGGAGCAATTAGGGTTAAGTGCCTTGTTCAAGGGCACATCGGCAGATTTGTCACCTTGTCAGCTCAGGGATTCAAACTAGTAACCTTTCAGTTACTGGCCCAATGGTCTAACCGCTAGGCTACCTGCCACCATCATATTCATAATGACATGTCATGACATTTCAACAAAATATCAGTCACCAGTCTAAATTTAGAGCTTTTTGTAATCCAAGTACAACAGTTATTCATGTTTCTAAAGCTCATTTTAGTCCAGTGTGTGGATTGTTTAGAGAATTTGGCGTTTGGTTATTGTATTATTCAAGAGAGTTCCAGTGCCCTTAGCTGACTTCTCACT
Organism: Oncorhynchus keta; assembly: GCF_023373465.1. Taxonomy (NCBI): domain Eukaryota; kingdom Metazoa; phylum Chordata; class Actinopteri; order Salmoniformes; family Salmonidae; genus Oncorhynchus; species Oncorhynchus keta. The sequence goes on from NC_068444.1 coordinate 46,490,389, forward strand.
CTGTGGTGAAAGGTTTTCCTATGGTAGCCATTTATCATTCTCTCAACTATTCCTTTGTGTGTTGACTAGTCTGCAACCTCCATCTCTTTATTCTGATGAGACCTAAGTTATGTAGTTGTTCAAGACAGTCTGTGTCAAAAGTATCAGATTCAGGTGGTATTGCTTCCCAGATCCAGTCCTATTCCTCATGTCCAATTTATTCTTCAATCAATAATCTTCACCTGTTGATTGAACTGTGAACTGCACTGCTGAACTGTTCTCACACCTATGTCCTTGACGAAAGAATTAAGAGATTATGTTGGAGGGAGAACCCACTATACTCATTTGACAAGCCAACGAGCAAGGATTAAGGGTCACTGACCTCTATTTAATTTGCTACACTGTAATATGTCTGAGTATTGTGTAGACATACTTCCACATTTACTACACAAGTATGTGTCAGTCTGTCTGTTTGTGTGACATTACTTAGAGTGAAAACGAGGGGTTGGTAAAAGCGCTAAGGATTAAAAGGGATATACGTGTCAGGATCAGACAAAGCCAACCGAAAGTTGAGACATGGAGGAAAAAGAACCAGAGTTAAAACTCTCTAAGACAGAGAATGAAATACATGAAAAAAAAAAACATTTCAAAGTATCTGCTGCAATGATATCAAGTGAATGCTGGCATATTTTCTATGTCATAACCATGGGACAGTTGGCTCCTATAGCCCGTTTTCAGCTGTTTGCAAGGCATCAGTGTTGAGCACGTTTTCACATTTAACACATTTCATAAACACCTGATGGTTATCAGAAGGACATTGTGTCGCCAGTCCAGATGTGCACTTCCATATGCAATCCTGTTCAGACGGAAAGATATTTCTCAGGACGCAGAAAGGGGGGTTGGTGTTAAAAGAACAGTGGTGCAAGATGGGTGTGACGATGTGAGAAGAGAGGGAATTGACGATGAAAGGCAGGGGACTGAGACGAAACTAGAGAGATGAACGAGGGACAGGAAGAATAGAGGGAAAGAGAGGAGCACAAATACAGAAATAGTACGAAGAGGTATTAATAATTCATCCTCAGCGAAAGTCATTAATACTTCATGTCAGAGAATGCTGGAGCCATTGCTTGAGTGAACTGTTTTTGGTATGGGCATCGTAGTGGCACCCATTTTGTGGATATTTCTTTTTTCGCGTATTGGTGTACATAGTTTCCGGATACCACAGCAGTTTTCGACTTGCCACAATGCAGTTTGTAAATTGTAGTTGGAAGCAAACTGTAGTTGGATGCCAAATAAGGTATAGAGTTTGCTGTCAAAAGTGTAGGCGTAATTCAAATGTGTTGATTTGACTTTCTTATCATTCTCTGGCCTCCACATAGCAAGTCACCTTGTAAAATGGCCTTGCATGTTGATGGGGGTGACAAACACCTTGTGCTTTCAGGGATTATATTGGTTTCATAATCCCATCTAAGCATCACCTTTCCCTGGTTCTTGTGAAACTTTTGTATCTTAATTGGCAGTTTCCTCATTCCACCTCATACTCTATTGCTTCTGATGTCTGTAAAATGACAATAGTTCGATTTTGGAGGGATGAAAAGGTCTGTGGGAAAAATAATTATAACACAGCACAGTGTGGTTCAAAGGAGTACTCATTTGTTACCATTCCCAAGGACTATGCCCAACTAGCGAATAACTATGCAAGACCAATAGTCTTATTCCTTGGACGAGAAACGGTCAACTTTGCAGTTCAAACAATACTGGCTTCAACACTGACTGATTGACAGTTTTGTATTCTTCCGCCTCCTCGTCTGCTCTAAACCAATGTGAAATCTTTACTTCCAAAGCAGAGATGATATGATTGGCTCTCCTTCCCCCCCCCCCTAATCACATGAGCATTAAAAACTTATGCCCGAACAGGAAATAAAGCAAGGGCATGTGAAACCTCAGTCTCCCCCACAACCCACCTTATCCATTGGCCTTGCAGCAGAGGAATAAAGCATGGCCTGTGAACTCGGCACAGCCTCACATTGGGGCCGAGCTGATCTCATGCTTAATGGATGATGTGCCTCAGCTGAATACATATTTGATGTTTCCTAGACTGGAGGCTGGCGCAGGTCGTTAGCATGTTTGCTCAGTGAGCTGGATAGGTCAGGAGAGAGCGAGGTGAAGAGATTCGGCCAGAGATGTGCCAAAGAGACAAGTGCTGTTTTCACCGTACGGTTTTAGCTCTACTGTATTACAGCCTACCTGCCGAGACCTGTCAGATTGGTAATGTCAGCAAAAAACCTATTCGGAAAAAAAAAAAAACTCACCGCAGGCCGGGGCTTGACCAAGGTGACATTGAAGTGTACTGAGGTGGTTGACATTGTTTTGAGGTTTACAGGAAGGAATGTCTGTCTTGGAAGAGTCTGTTTGGGTTGTAGATGTCAAGCATAGCAATTAAAATACATTAGTAATGAATAAAATCTCATGTAAGTTTAATACCATGCAAAATACATAATTAATGCATGGAAGACCCACACACAAACCGGCATTGCTGACTGGTGCTTTGCTGACAAGAACATATACTATTGAGACACAAGTATGTGGACACTCCTTCAAATTAATGGATTTGGCCATTTCAGCCACAACCGTTGCTGACAAACTTTGGCAGTAGAATAGACCGCACTGAAGAGCTCAGTGACTTTCAACGTGGCACCGTCAAAGTATGCCGCCTTTCCAACAAGTCCGTCAATTTCTGCCCTGTTAGAGCTTCCCCGGTCAAATGTAAGTGCTGTTATTGTGAAGTGGAGACGTCTAGGAGCAACAACGGCTCAGCCGCGAAGTGGTAGGCTGCACAAGCTCACAGAACTGGACCGCTGATGCGCTGTCACGGCCGTCAAAAGAAGTGGACCAAGGTGCAGCGTGGTCAGTGTACATTTTCCTTTTATTTTAGAAATGTCGCCAACAAAACAACAAACGAAAGAAACAACCGTGAACAATCAAGGAATTAGTGCTACAAACAAAGTTAACTACCCACACCGAAAGGAGGGGAAAAGGGCTACCTAAGTATGATTCCCAATCAGAGACAACGATAGACAGCTGTCTCTGATTGAGATCCATACCCGGCTAAAACATAGAAATAAAGAAACATAGAAAACAAAAAACAGAATGCCCACCCCACATCACATCCTGACATAACCAAATAGAGAAATAAAACGGCTCTCTAAGGTCAGGGCGTGACAAGTATCACATAAAAATCGTCTGTCCTAAGTTGCAACACTCACTACCAAGTTCCAAACTATCGCTGGAAGCAACATCAGCACAATAACTGTTCGTCTGGAGTTTCATGAGATGGGTTTCCATGGCAGCACAGCCGCACACAATATCACCATGCGTAATGACAAGCGTCGGCTGGAGTGGTGTAAAGCTCGCCGCCATTGGACTATGGAGCAGTGAAAATGCGTTCTCTGGAGTAATGAATCGCGCTGCACCATCTGGCAGTCCGACGAACGGATCTGGGTTTGGTGGATGCCAGGAGACGCTACTCCAATTCATAGTGCCAACTGTAAAGTTTGGTGGAGGAGAAAAAATGGTCTGGGGCTAGTTTCATGGTTCTGGCTAGGTCCCTTAATTCCAGTGAAGGGAAATCTTAACGTTACAGCATACAATGATAATCTGGATAATTACATGCTTTTGATTTTGTGGCAACAGTTTGGGGAAGCCCTTTTCCTGTTTCAGCAATGCCCACATGCACAAAGCGAGGTCCATATAGAAATGGTTTGTCGAGATTGTTGTGGAAGAACTTGACTGGCCTGGACAGAGCCCTGACCTCAACCATATTGGACACCTTTGGGGTGAAGCTATGCCATACCTATTCACCCAACATCAGTACCTGACCTCACTAATGCTTTTGTGGCTGCATGGAAGAAAGTCGCTGCAGCATTTGACAGGTTCGGGGATTCAAACCAGCAACCTTTCAGTTACTAGCCCAATGCACTTATCCGTTAGGCTACCTACCGCCATGTGCCATTTAGCAGACACTTTTATCCAAACAACTTAGTCACGACATCATGAGCGCATTTATTTAACATATGGGTGGTCCCTGGAATCAAACCCACTCCTCTGGTGTTACAAGTGCCGTGCTCTACTGACTGAGCTACAAAGGACCAGTCTTTGCACCACCTTTAAGGTCTGTATGTTAAAGGCGGTGTCTATACAAGTCCTAAGCCAACTCTATACATAAGCAAAAAAAGAAACGTCTTCGCACCGTCAACTGTGTTTATTTTCAGCAAACGTAACGTGTAAATATTTGTATGAACATAAGATTCAACAACTGAGACATAAACTGAACAAGTTCCACAGGCATGTGACTAACAGAAATGGAATATTGTATGCCTGAATAAAGGGGGGTCAAAATCAAAAGTAACAGTCAGTATCTGGTGTGGCCACCAGTTGCATTAAGTACTGCAGTGCATCTCCTCTTGGACTGTACCAGATTTTCCAGTTCTTGCTTTGAGATGTTACTCCACTCTTCCACCAAGGCACCTGCAAGTTCCCGGACATTTCTGGGGGAATGGCCCTAGCCCTCACCCTCCGATCCAACAGGTCCCAGATGTGCTCAATGGTATTGAGATCCGGGCTTTTCGATGGCCATGGCAGAACACTGACATTCCTGTCTTGCAGGAAATCATGCACAGAATGAGCAGTATGGCTGGTGGCATTGTCATGTTGGAGGGTCATGTCAGGATGAGCCCGCAGGAAGGGTACCACATGAGGGAGGAGGATGTCTTCCCTGTAACACGCAGCGTTGAGATTGCCTGCATTGACAACAAGCTCAGTCCGATGATGCTGTGACACACCCAGACCGTGACGGACCCTCCACCTCCAAATCGATCCTGCTCCAGAGTACAGGCCTCGGTGTAACGCTCATTCCTTCGACGATAAACACAAATCTGACCAACAAAACCACCACTCTTCAGTGAAGAGCACTTTTTGCCGGTCCTGTCTGGTCCAGCAATGGTGGGTTTGTGCCCATAGGCGACGTTGTTGCTGGTGATATCTGTTGAGGACCTTCCTTACAACAGGCCTACAAGCCCTCAGTCCAGCCTCTGTCCGCAATAGTCTGAGCACTGATGGAGGGATTGTGCTTTCCTGGTGTAACTCAGGCAGTTGTTGCCATCCTGTACCTGTCCCGCAGGTGCGATGTTCGGATGTACCGATTCTGTGCAGGTGTTGTTACACGTGGTCTGCCACAGCGAGGACAATCAGCTGTCTCCCTGTAGCGCTGTCCTAGGCGTCTCACAGTACAGACATTGCAATTTATTTCCCTGGCCACATCTGCAGTTCTCATGCCTCCTTGCAGCATGCCTAAGGCACGTTCACGCAGATGAGCAGGGACACTGGGCATCTTTCTTTTGGTGTTTTTCAGTAGAAAGTCCTCTTTGGTGTCCTAAGTTTTCATTACTGTGACCTTAATTGCCTACCGTCTGTAAGCTGTTAGTGTCTTAAACCTCGTTCCACAGGTGCATGGTCATTCATTATTTATGGTACATTGAACAAGCATGGGAAACAGTGTTTTAACCCTTTACAATGAAGATCTGTGAAGTTATTTGGATTTTACGAATAATTTTTGAAAGACAAGGTCCTGAAAAAGGGACATTCTTTTTTTGCTGATTTTATATATCATATATATAATATATCCTCTCCTTTTCGTTCTCAGAATCCTAGAGAAGCGGCAGGAAAATGGCGAGACAATCGAGCTCACCGATGAGGGTCAGGCAGTTATCGTGGAGGAGAAGGAGATGCCCGTGGTGGACTGCACCTGTTTCGGCCTGCCCCGACGCTACATCATCGCCATCCTCTCTGGCCTGGGCTTCTGCATCTCCTTCGGTATCCGATGCAACTTGGGCGTTGCCATCGTCAGCATGGTCAACAACCAAACCATCTACAAGGGCGACAAGCCGATTCTTGTGGTGAGTCAGAGATATTGTCTTAGAACAAAGGGTTCTAAAAGTGTTCTTTCAGGACAGGTAGGGTTCTACGTGGAATCTGTTCCATCTAAATAACACTTTATGTCTGAAAAAAAGGGTTGTTGAGGGTGCTTTGTTGAGTGAAAACATTCTACCTGAAACCGAAAATTGTTCTCTTACAGGGACAAGCCAAAGACATCTTTATGGTTCTAGGTAGCACCTTTGTTTCCATGAGTGATATGTGTTACTTGTTGGTAACCAGTGAGGGGAGAATGAATCCCTATTGTCAGTGGTGCTATGTATGCTCTCAAAGGGTCAGAGTTGGACCAATCAGGTTGCTTTGGCTTTACCTCCTTCTCCTAAATGGATAATTACCTTATTGGTTGTAATGACCAACAAACACGAGACTCATGCCTTGTTGCACTAGCTGAAAGAGGATTGTTTACTGCCAGTTGAAATGTGGTGGCCATCAAAGTTGCTAGGTCCCTATGATCGCAATGAAATAGTTTGATTGTCAACTGCGGCTTTTTGTCTTTTATTGAATTAAAACCTCTTAGGCCGCCCCATCCCTCATGCGGATCGTGACTACAGCCTCAAGCTCATTACCATAACGCAACATTAGCGATTTCTGAAAATTGCAAATGAAATGAAATAAATATGCCTACCCTCAAGCTTATCCTTTTCTTAACAATCCTGTCGTCTCAGATTTTCAAAATATGCTTTAGAACCCGAGAAAATCAATAATTTGTGTAAGAGTGGTGATAGCTAGCTTAGCATTTAGCGTTAGCATTTAGCACGCAACATTCACAAAAACCAGCAAAGGGATCAAATAAAATAATTTACCTTTGAAGAACTTCAGATGTTTCAATGAGGAGACTCTCAGTTACATAGCAGATGTCCAGTTTTTCCTGAAAGATGCTTGTGTAGGACATAACGTTCGTTTTGTTACTATGCATTTGGCTACCGAAACTAACCGAAAATTCAGTCACCTAAACGTCGAACTTTTTCCGAATTAACTCCATAATATCGACTGAAACATGGAAAACGTTGTTTGAATCAATCCTCAAGGTGTTTTGTCATATATCTCTTCATTGAAATGCCTTCCCTGGAAGCGTGCATTCTTCTCTGATTCGGATGGAAAAATACTGGTACCTGACTTTTGCGCACCAATTTCCACGCAGACACTGTGCGGGACACTTGGTAATTGTAGGCTCTTATGGTCAATCTTCCAATGATATGCCTACAAATACGTCACAATGCTGCAGACACCTGGGGGAAACGATAGGAAGTGTCCGTTCATTCCTGTCGCATTCACAGCCATATAAGGCGATCATGGAAAACGTGCCTCCAGAAATCCTGTTGATTTCCTGGTCACTCAAACATCTTGGTTTTGCCTGTAGATTTTGTTCTATGGCACTCACAGTGAAAATCTTTGCAGTTCTGGAAACGTCAGAGTGTCTTCTTTCCAAAACTATCAATTCCAAGCATAGTCGAGCATCTTTTCGTGACAAAATATTGCGCTTAAAACGGGCACGTCTTTTTATCCAAAAATGAAATACTGCCCCTATAGGACTAACAGGTTAAGACTTTGATTCATGATTACTGTAGAAGGGTGACAGTTACGGTCACTTACTTTAGCTATCGAAATGATTTTTTTCCCACCATCCCAGAAAATATTTTCCTCACCTTTCTTTGCTTTGAACTCTTCTTTGGTTTTTCTCACTCTCTCCACAGAAAGCTCAGTTCAACTGGGAACCAGAAACGGTCGGAATGATCCACGGGTCATTCTTCTGGGGATACATAGTAACCCAAATACCCGGGGGATTCATCTGTCAAAAATTTGCAGCCAACAGGTCAGCTGCTTTTACTTGTAATGTAAATAATGTGACTATTTCAATAACTATTACTGTAGGCCGATATCTGATTCTGTTCCCCTCTATCACGCAGAGTCTTTGGTTTTGCCATAGTGGCCACCTCATGCCTGAATATGTTGATCCCATCGGCAGCACGAACTCACATTGGATGCGTTATCCTTGTCAGGATATGTCAAGGACTCGTGGAGGTGCTTGGCTACATCCAATGGCTTCCCCTAGCATACATCAGAGTTCACACATGCACTATGCTGACAACAGATTGCTTTCTCTATGGTGAACTGGCCACTGCCCGGCCATGTGTCATTCTTGACTAGAATGTTTCCTTTCTAAAGTGTACAATGCATTTCACCTGAAACACCCTATGAGAGAAAGAGTTACCACCAGGAAGTTATGTCGTTGATTTTAGGAGATCAACTTTTCATACGAGAAAGAAAACATTCTCGTCAAGTATGACACATGGCCAGTCCACCATAGAGAAAACAGCTGTCAGCAACCTTTCAGTACAACTGCAAATATAAAAAGTTGTTGTTCACCTAATGTATCTCTTTCTCTCGTTAGGGTGTTTCATACCCAGCATGCCACGGCATCTGGGCAAAATGGGCCCCGCCTCTTGAAAGAAGTCGATTGGCCACAACAGCCTTTTGTGGTGAGGTCATCTTTCTTTTCTGTCATCCTCTCTGTCTCCCGTCTTTGTCTGGACACTACAAAGGGACAAAGTTTAGACTACAATTAATATGAGTTATTGTGATGACGTACTTCTCCATAATTCTTCTTGTAAAACGATGTTTTCTACATGACTAGAACCATGTCATCATCTACTGTGACTATTTTGACCATTATAATAATTAATTATCATGCTGTGATTGCTCAAGATCGTAGTTCGAGTTCCACAGCAATGTGTTTAATGCTGTTGATTTCCATATGAATGACCTTTCGGTCTCCCTCATGTTTGAGTGTGTCTGCCTCTGTATCTCAGGGTCCTATGCAGGAGCCGTGATAGCCATGCCACTGGCTGGAGTGCTAGTCCAGTACTCAGGGTGGTCATCTGTCTTCTATGTCTACGGTTAGTGACTTCTGTTTGTCATAAATGTTCCCAACTTAAAGTGATAGTCAGGGCCTGTGTTATGGGCGGCCGTTAGGGGGCCTGGCCCGCCCTGCCGTACCTCCTTGCCCATCCAAATAACATATTGAAATATTGATCATTTATTTGACCAAGAGGCGCGCCGACAGAAAGACGCTTCAATGTCAGATAAAGCATCCGAGCGAGAGAAACAGTGCCCTTCTGTCTCAGAATGCGTAGACCATGTATCTGATTCTGTATGGACCAAAAGAGTATGGCATGTCATACTATTTCTAGCCAGACCTCATCAGATACATGGGCTACATATAGTAAGACAGAGGGGGCGCTGTTTCGCTCACTCTGATGCTCTGTCCTGTGAGAGAGTTTCAGCCGAGAGGAAGAGGCGATGCAAGAGGGCTCACACTCGCCAAAATCTGTCCAGAATAAGCCCAATGCGTTTGCATGGGCATAATATGCAGACCTAAGCTTGTCCCCTTGCCTTCCTGGCTTGGGACAACGATTCCCATTGTTGGGGCGGAAACAAGAGCCTCTCGTCATTATATACAGGTCTCTGATTTCAGACTCTTGCGAATTGGAAGGGAAAGTTGGTGGGTGGACAGTGCACTGTTACGATAATGGCTTCCCCTATAGTCAATTTATGTTTTTTGCCAAAATGATATATTCAAATACTTCACCAGAGAGCATGACTTGACCACAGAGGATCATTAGCTTGTTTACATTTTTTTTGTTGTGGATTATTTCAAATCACAAGTGTGTAAGCCTATGCTTATTTGGGAATCGTGCAAATTTTGGCAGCGTGAATAGCAATATGTTTAGCTGATTTGAATTGCAGCTGTCAGTGAAAAGCATCTAAAATATGTGTGAAGGTGATGTCTGAATATATTTGAAAATGTTGCAACAAGAAGGAGGGGAGGGATGTGTGGCGAAGATATGGCATGTCTCTCTCCAGAATGCACTCACTCAGCTTTCCAGAATGCGCTCAGTGGTCTCCTGACAATTCTTGCACATTCATTGTTTCATTATGGGAATTGTTTACCCTTTGATCGTTTTTTTGTTTAGCAATTCCCCATTACATATGTCACCAGTAGGTCTAGTAAATGTACCATTATTCCCCAATCATTTGATTACATTAATTTCTGTTAATGCATGTATTGATTACAGTTATACCGTTCTCATTCTTGGAGTGGAAACGTTGTTTGCAAAGTCTACAACCTGCTACACTTGTGAGAAACAAGTTCATGTAGAAAAGTGCCCATTTGGCAATGTCTGATTTCTGATTGTCTTATCCCACTACGTCCACCACTAATAAGCTGAGCTTTTCAGTTATTTTTTCTTCACCTCACACTAAGTCAGTCTGTTTTTTTAAACATCCATTTCGAATGATTTGAAAGCAATATCATGAAAATGTTTCCAACACTCCCGGCCTCGATAATCACCAGGCTTTGGTGTGAAAGAGCAAAATATCATGATCTGATGATTCCATTTAAAGTATCTACTGGAAACGTCATAAAAAGCAGCTGTCTGTCCCAAGCTCACTGGCGCAGGAAACTCTGAGGGCCTGGAATAGGCTAGTTGATACAATATTGCACTTCAATAGCTCAAGTCAAGACATATAGAAAAGGAGGCAGAGATTAATGTGATTGAAAGAAGCAGAATTTTCATCAGGATATTTTCTGCTGTTTTTATTTTTCGGGTTTAGGCCTATGTATTTTAATTAGTTGACGTACTGCTGCATTGGCCTATAGGCTATCTCTGAGTTCTATGCGCTCATGTCTTTAGACTACACACACAAACAGTAGGTGGGTTGTATCTCTCCCCACAGTCCACATTCCTCGTATATCACTACCAAGCTGGCAGTTCCATACCATTCCCTCCCTCCCTCCCGAGATTAGGAGGGACCTTGACAGTGTCTCTTTCCTGTCGTAAGTTTTTCAAAGTTCCAACCAGGTCAGGTCATGTATAGTTTAATTGTCCTCCGTGTTTTCTTAGTCACAGACACACATTTCTCTCCCTTACTTGTCTCGACCAAACCTTATTGGACTTTAGTCTAATTATCCTTAATACATTTTACATAGTCTAATAATTACGTTAGTCTAATTATTCTTATACGTGTTACAAAATCTAATAATTACGTTTCAGGGTGGAATTCTTTAGTCATTACCTTAAACATATAAATCCCCTTATCAATCTGTTAGCAAAAGTGAACAATCCCTCAGTTCACTTCAAGTATGCAAATTCCACAAAGGCTTATGAATTGGCTGTGAAACGTATGCACTGTAGCTCTGACTCTTAGTCTGTCCTTGTTTTAAAAATATCCTTTTCCCTTTTCCTCATCTTCCATCAGTTCCCCACTTTTACACTTCCTCTATTCTTCCTATTTTCTCCCCACTCTTTTCACTCTTCCTTCCACCTCCCAGGCAGCTTTGGGATCTTCTGGTATCTCTTCTGGATCCTGGTGTCATACGAGAGTCCGGCAGCCCACCCTACCATCACAGAAGAGGAGCAGAAATACATTGAGGAGGCAATCGGAATGTCAGCCGCGAATGCCACACCTGTTACGGTTAGTCAACAATACACCAATTCCTCTATTCACTCACTCACTTCTGAATTAACTTCTTCTCCCAGATCCACTTTTCATGGCCCCTCCTTGTCGTGTTCTGATGGTGTGATTTAGCGTTTTTGAGCCTTTGACATGTATTTTTTTAGTTAAGTGCCTGCGTCTGAAATGGCACACTTTTCCCTCTATCAAATGTTATTTGTCACATGCACCGAATACAACAGGTGCCCGTCAGAAAATCCAGGATCCAGTTGCAGAGGGAGGTGTTTAGACCCAGAGTCCTTAGCTTATTGATGAGCTTCGTGGGCACTATGGTGTTGAACGCTGAGCTGTTGTCAATGAACAGCATTCTCACATAGGTTTTCCTTTTGTCCAGGTGGGAAAGGGCAGTGTGGAGACTCAATCTCAAATCTTTGGATCTGTTGGTGCGGTATGCGAATTGTAATGGGTCTCCAGTTTCCGGCCCGATGGTGTTGTGTGCCATGACCATCCTTTTAAAGCACTTCATGACTACCGACGTGAGTGCTACGGGGCGGTAGTCATTTAGGCAGGTGACCTGTGCTTTCTTGGGCACAGGGTCTATGATGGTCTGTTTGAAACACGTAGGTATTACAGACTCCATCAGGGAGAGGTTGAAAATGTCAGTGAAGAGACTTGCGAGTTTGTCCGCGCATGCGTTGAGTACACGTCCTGGTAATCCGTCTGGCCCTGCTACTTTGTGAATGTTGACCTGTTTAAAGGTCTTGCTTACATCTGCTACGGAGTGCGTAGCACAGTTGTCCAGAACAGCTGGTGCTCTCATGCATGCTTCAGTGTTGCTTGCCTCGAAGCGAGCATAAAAGGCTCTGGTAGGCTCGCATCACTGGGCAGCTCGCAGCTGGGATTCCATTTCCAGTCCGTAATATTTTTCAAGCCCTGCCAAATCCAACGATCGTCGGAGCCGGTGTAGTAGGATTCAGTCTTAGTCCTTTATTGGCGCTTTGTCTGTTTGATGGTTCGTCTGTGGGCATAACAGGATTTTTGAGGTAAAAACCTGGGGCGCATTCAGCAGGACGCAAAGTTTTGGTATGTTCAGAGGGAACAAACATGTATACTTTTCAAAGTCTTGCGTCCTACTGAACGCTCCACCAGGTTGTTAGCTTTTTGAATGGTACGGGCTAGAATCAAGCCGTTTATCTGAGGAAAAGAGGGAGACTTGGCAACAGAACCTGGCTATGAAATTCAGTGTGGAAAGTGGGAGAGTTGAGTGTGACTACAAATTCAAAGACAGCCTACTCTATTCATGGCATTTCTATCTGCAATGTCCGAGAAGATTTTGAAACTGAACGTGGCCCTGGTAACATTACCAGCAGCTTACTGTATATGCAAACATTTGGTGGCACAGAAATAAAGGGAAAGGAATAGCAAAAATGTATTTACTAAATTCATCTTGCCACTACACTATATCTGTCTGGTTAAATAACTTTTCGAGTTCATGGGAATCCAGTGACGCAGAATTGAGCACTTGGACCAGGACTCGAGCACTGGGACTCGGACTTCAGCAATAGGGACTCGTGACTCGACCCTAGACGCGACCATTGGACTTTGGTCTCGATTTGGACTCGAGATTCAAGTCACATCACTGGATGAAACGGTCATTAGCTCCTGTTCAAAGTCATTAGAACCCGTTCTACTTTTGGACACCAATGTGGCTGCGGCGTCTGTAGAACTTTGATAACAATGACAGAGTGACAGAGGTGCAACCCATACTACTTTGCAGCACCATCTGGTGGCTGTGCTTCTATCTCTCTCTGTCTCTCTGTCTGTCTCTCTGTCTGTCTCTGTCTCTGTCTGTGTCTCTCAGTCTCTGTCTGTGTCTCTCAGTCTGTGTCTGTGTCTCTCAGTCTGTGTCTGTGTCTCTCAGTTTCTGTCTGTGTCTCTGTCTGTGTCTCTCAGTCTCTGTGTCTGTGTCTCTGCCTCTGTCTGTGTCTCTGTCTGTGTATCTCCGTCTCTCCGTCTGTGTGCCTGTGTCTCTGTGTGTCTCTGTCAGTCTCTGTCAGTCTCTGTCTCTCTGTATCTGTCTCTCTGTGTCTCTGTGTCTCTGTCTGTGTCTCTCAGTCTCTGTCTCTGTCTGTGTCTGTGTCTCAGTCTCTGTCTGTGTCTCAGTCTGTGTCTCAGTCTGTCTGTGTCTCTCTGTCACTCTCTCTCTCTGCCTCTCTCTCTCTCTCTCTCTCTGCCTCTGTCTCTCTGCCTCTCTCTCTCTCTCTGCCTCTCTCTCTCTCTGCCTCTCTCTCTCTCTCTGCCTCTCTCAGCTTGTCTGTTTTGTGTATGTAGTTTTGTGTAGTATCTATGTAGGCTGAATTTGGAATTTACATGGCCAGATAATTCTTATATATATTTGTCATATTTCTGCTTTTGGGAAGAGAATAGGATGTTACTGTATGTTTACTATAGGTTAATGAGGCAATACAAATGTGATGTGACTAAAATGAAAGGGCATTTAGTTGACTAAAATGGCCCACTGTTTTCGTAATTTTTACAATAACTAGACTACAATAATGACAAAAGTGTGACTAAAACACAAGAATATTTTAGTCCAAATGACTAAGACTAGCCTAAATCAACAACAAAAAAGTGCCAAAATGAACACTGCTCTGGCCAAAAGCAGTGTCTTTTAGAGCACACAATAGAGTCATGATAACATGATCAACCCAGGTCTCCATGTGGTGGTTGTTACAAAGGCTCTAAATCTGTGTCATTTTTAAACAACTCTATTCAAATCTATTCAGTAGGTTTTTGGTTTTATTTTACTGTGCACATTTGCCTGCAACCTGACACTGGATGTTTTCCTCTAGAAATGGAACACGCCTTGGAGAGCCTTTTTCACTTCGATGCCGGTCTACGCCATCATCGTGGCCAATTTCTGTAGAAGCTGGACCTTCTACTTGCTCCTCATCAGCCAACCTGCATATTTTGAGGAAGTGTTCGGGTTCGAGATCAGCAAGGTGTCTAAGACGAGGAATATCCATGTAGAGCTGGCCTAGAGCCACACTCAGAAAAAAGGGTTCCAAAAGGGTTCTTCTGCTGTCCCCATAGGAGAACCATTTGTGGTTCCAGGTAGAACCTTTTATGGTTCCAGGTAGATCCCTTTTGGGTTCCATGTAAAACCCTCTGTGGAAAGGGTTCTTCATGGAGCCAAAAAGGGTTATTTAAAGGGTTCTCCTATGGGGACAGCCGAAGAACCCTTTTGGGTTTTAGATAGCACCTTTTTTTGCTAAGAGTGTAGTGCTGTACTAGTACAGGTTTATCTGGCTTTGTGTGATCCCGGGGTTGTGTGATACCAGGGTTGTGTGATCCCGGGTTTGTGTCATCCCAGGGTTGTGTGATCCCGGGGTTGTGTGATCCCGGGGTTGTGTGATCCCGGGGTTGTGTGATCCCAGGGTTGTGTGATCCCAGGGTTGTGTGATTCCAGGGTTGTGTGATTCCAGGGTTGTGTGATCCCGGGGTTGTGTGATCCCGGGGTTGTGTGATCCCGGGGTTGTGTGATCCCGGGGTTGTGTGATCCCAGGGCTGTGTGATCCCAGGGTTGTGTGATCCCGGGGTTGTGTGATCCCAGGGTTGTGTGATCCCAGGGTTGTGTGATCCCGGGGTTGTGTGATCCCGGGGCTGTGTGATCCCAGGGTTGTGTGATCCCGGGGTTGTGTGATCCCAGGGTTGTTTGATCCCGGGGCTGTGTGATCCCAGGGTTGTGTGATCCCGGGGCTGTGTGATCCCGGGGTTGTGTGATCCCGGGGTTGTGTGATCCCAGGGATGTGTGATCCCAGGGTACACAAATTGTATTTTTATCTTTTCTTTTGAGGACTTCTAAAAAGCAGAGTTATGCTACTCTAAATCTTGTCTTATTTGTCGTACAGTACTCAAAAATATATTCCCGCTCCTTTTTCCAAACCTCTGCTCACATATCCACCCATCCACCCCTCATCACAGGTGGGCTTGGTGTCGGCGCTCCCCCATCTAGTGATGACCATCATCGTGCCGATCGGGGGCCAGCTGGCTGACTACCTGCGCACAAACAAAATCATGAGCACCACCAATGTCAGGAAGATGATGAACTGTGGAGGTACGTGAGGAGGGTGAAAAGGGGAGGTAGGAAAGAGGAGGACGGAATTAAAAATATATCAATATTTTACCTTAACTAGGCAAGTCAGTTAAGAACAAATTCTTATTTACAATGACGGCCTAGGAACAGCGGGTTAACTGCCTTGTTCAGGGGCAGAGCGGGAGCAGGCGGAAGGGCAAGAGGTGTCATTGATTTTGAGATTTGCTATCAAGTGTTTGTATCCATGAATCATAAAAGATTATTGGTTGATTTGTATCAAATTAAACCACATTTTTATGGACGCATACACATACAGACGTAATTGCGGGTGTAGTGAAATGCTTGTGTTCCTAGCTCCAACAGTGCAGTAATATCTAACAATTACGTTTTCCATGTCTATGTACATAGTGCAGCAGCATCTAAGGTGCAGGGTTGAGTAACCGGGTGGTAGCCGGCTAGTGACAGTGACTAAGTTCAGGGCAGGGTACTGGGTGGTAGCCGGCTAGTGACCGTGACTAAGTTCAGGGCAGGGTACTGGGTGGTGGCCGGCTAGTGACAGTGACTAAGTTCAGGCAGGGTACTGGGTGGTAGCCGGCTAGTGACAGTGACTAAGTTCAGGGCAGGGTACTGGGTGGTGGCCGGCTAGTGACAGTGACTAAGTTCAGGGCAGGGTACTGGGTGGTAGCCGGCTAGTGACAGTGACTAAGTTCAGGGCAGGGTCCTGGGTGGAGGCCGGCTAGTGACAGTGACTAAGTTCAGGGCAGGGTACTGGGTGGTGGCCGGCTAGTGACAGTGACTAAGTTCAGGGCAGGGTACTGGGTGGTAGCCGCCTAGTGACAGTGACTAAGTTCAGGGCAGGGTACTGGGTGGTAGCCGGCTAGTGACAGTGACTAAGTTCAGGGCAGGGTACTGGGTGGTAGCCGCCTAGTGACAGTGACTAAGTTCAGGGCAGGGTACTGGGTGGAGGCCGGCTAGTGACAGTGACTAAGTTAAGGGCAGGGTACTGGGTGCCAATGATTTCAAGTCTGTATGTAAGCAGCAGTCTGTGTTAATGATGACTGTTTAACAGTCTGATGGCCTTGAGATAGAAGCTGTTTTTCAGTCTCTCGGTCCCAACTTTGATGCACCTTTACTGAGCTATCAGTCAGCTTGTGCCAGTTTTGTCATACATGACCTCTACTTTTACATGAGAAAAACTACAACTACAAGGAGAAATAGCAGGTTTAAAAAAAATCTGAACTAAAAGATTCAGGAAAGATATTGACCTGGAAAATACAACACCTTGTTTTGTGGTAACCACGGAGTCCAGTCGATGCGTGAGAAAATGATCACTGCATAAGGCAAACGATGACTCACCGTAAACGCAGCATCGCTTGCCACTGTAGACTATTTTTGAACTGCAGAGAAATCGATAGAGGAGTGAGGGGAATGAGAAGCGTGTATATATATTTATATCTCTCTGTGTGAAGCTGCACCATGTAGAGCCACAGTTAGGTTATATTTTCCTCAATACCCTTTAGCTCGAAGGAAACAAAGGAAATAATGTCTTAAAGAAAAATATTCTGTTTTATCTGCAACAGAAATCAATCCCCATTCATGTACCTGTGTATTCAAAGCTCATTTGATTATTGACTTCCTCCATATGTGTTTCTGGGTCTTTATTTCCTTGTAATAGGTTTCGGAATGGAAGCCACCCTACTGCTAGTGGTCGGGTTTTCTCATACGAAAGCTGTGGCTATCACCTTTTTGGTTTTGGCTGTGGGCTTCAGTGGGTTCGCTATTTCAGGTGAGACTTGGTTTGTTCTCTTTTATGTCTCTCATACCTCTGCGATTCTCTCCTCCAAGACACTCTTTGGCCTTCTCGCACAGCAGAAGAAGAAGAGTTCACTGCAGCACCTCACAGAAACGAATAAGCTCTGTCAGCAGAACAACTGAACCTGATCTGTCCATCGAGAATTGCGTAATCTCTCAAGCTCAGTTATTTAGGGGATCGTCCGTATCTGGCATAGAGTTTGGCTACTAATATATCATATTCCTGGAAATGGATCGTCTGTGTAGTTTACAACAACAACATGGTGACCTTTCTCTCTGTTTCCCCATTAGGCTTTAATGTGAACCATCTGGACATTGCTCCCCGCTATGCCAGTATCCTCATGGGCATCTCCAACGGTGTGGGCACTTTGTCTGGCATGGTGTGCCCGCTCATTGTTGGCGCCATGACCAAACATAAGGTACAAAATGGCTCTACTTCGACACAATATAATAACATCACACTGCCTACTGCATTCATTACTGACTACTACACATCGTCGTATAAACCATTATCTATTATAACACAGCAAGACACATCCTTTCAGACTTTCTTCTTTTATCACTTGTTTTAATAGATTTTTCTCACCCCATTCACTCTCTTTTTTTTTCTCTCTCTCTCTCTCTCTCTCTCTCTCTCTCTCTCTCTCTCTCTCTCTCTCTCTCTCTCTCTCTCTCTCTCTCTCTCGGTCTAACAATCACTCTCCTCTTTATCTTTCTCCCTCTCTCGCCTTAGACGCGGGAAGAGTGGCAGTATGTGTTTCTCATTGCTGCACTCGTTCATTACGGCGGTGTTATATTCTATGGTGTGTATTCTCTCTCAACCCCCCCATCCCTCTTCTTCGCACATCCTAATGAAGCTGTATGATGATGCTCCGTTTCACAACAATTGTTTGCCATTTACTCTTTGAATTGACCCTGAAGTAAATAAACGGGTTTCATTTGTATCAAACTCACTTCATGCCACACAAGCTAGATCCTTCATTGAAAATCAAACATGCATTCTCATATCGCTCTCCCCTTTTGCACTATTGCATTGCCTTTTGTAATAATGTTCAGATATGATTCATTTTGGCCCTACTTTCCATGTGTTAGTGCAGCCCTTTAGTGTAGAACTAAATCATCTAGATCCAAGCCAAGTAAGTACAGCTTTGGGCAGAACGTTTTTGTTTTGTCTTTTGTATTCCAGGACTTTTTGCCTCCGGAGAAAAACAGTGGTGGGCAGAGCCCGAGCAACTTAGCGATGACAAGTGTGGAATTCTGGATGAGGATGAGCTGGCCAATGAGACGGAGGAGTTGTACCGTACTAGCGGAGGAGGAGGCTACGGAGCAACGAGCCAAGCCCCGGATCCCAATGGAGGAGGAGGAGGAGGAGGAGGAGGAGGAGGAGGAGGTGCAGGAACCTGGGTTTCAGACTGGGACAAGACTGAAGAGCTAGTACAACCACCAGGAACCAATAGTTACCTACATGGAGGAGAGGAAGACAGGGAGCTAACATAGAGGAAGTTACAGGGTGGGGTAGCAGACAGAACGAGTACGTAAAAGAGTGAAAAGTTTCCTTGTGGCACAGGATCTTGGAAAGGGGTGGATTAGGTAGATGGGATGAGGGCAAGGAGCGGAAGAGGGGGAGGAGGAGGAGGAAGGAAAGCCAGCATGTCCATAGTATTATTTATGGGGAACTGAAAATGATTGTACAAAAGTGGAAAGAGGATGAGCCATAGCTGTACTAAGCGTGTGTATGTGAGTGTGTTTTTGCATTTGTGAACCGTGTGTGAGACATTCTCACTAAAGAGTATTTTAGGGCACCAATGCTTCTTTGTCGATACAGGTACACCTCTTATTGAAGAGGGATATTTTTAGGCCTAGTTTGGTTGCTTTCATTCACAGTGTGTTTACTGTAACCCACCATATGGGTTGTTTGAATATATTCCATCATGAGGATGAGCCTGATTTTTGTTACCATGTTTGTCACAAGACTACCTGTAGATCTACAACTGAATGCCATATACTATATCACAGTCTGGTGGCTAACAATCAACATGTTAATTCAATCCATGATAACGTTCACACTTTTAAGAAAAAGCATCTTACTTGTGCCAATAAGTAGTATTGGTTTGCTTAATCTGGAGAGACGCAGTCCTAAAAAATTCCAAAGTTATTGACTTACGGCATTGTACCAGTTTATCTGTAAGTCTGTTCACTATTCCTTCCACCAGTATCAGTTCAATGAGTACAATTTTCAATTCTAGCGAATTGTCCACGAATTGTATACATTAGGCCTCGAACCTGTCTGCCTGGTTGAAAAGGATTGAGATGTTGCCTTGGAAATAATTACAAGGGATGTGGTTTTAGACAAATAGTCAGAAGGATGAGAAAAATAGTTGCGCCAAAAGACCAACTCAGAAACATCACCCAATCCAAGTTCTGCAAAATATAGTGAAAGACGTTTATTGACAGGTAATACTGGTATTTGACAGGTATATATTTCACATACAGTTGTTAGACTCTTCGGTTTGACTTTATATAAGACTGTATGTATGAAGGTGTTTTGGGAAATGGAGAATTGCATAAAACGTAATAGTATTGTTCTATAACAAGTCTTGATTCTGTATGTACACTGTATTCTCCACCTCCAATAGACTTGTACCTATGTTATTGTAGCTTTGTATTGATTTCCACAGTTTGTCTTGCCGGGGTCACGCTTGATATATTGTGATGTCAGTGCGCTCGTGCCCGAAGAACCAGTTTGCAGGCACCAAGGAACCCCCCAAAAAAAAACACACACGCCAGCCTGTGCCCACCGTCACAGTGACTAAGCAATAACACACGGAGGGAGAGAGGCTGTGGGGTCATGATCCCAAAGAGCGCCCACCACGACCCTATCAATCACTCATCCAAACCAGTCAAATAGTGACTGCTTTGAAGGGCAAAATGGTGCATGAAGCTATATACCAGTCAATGGTTGACAGTACATTTCAAACATGATATTGATGTAGCCGCTGGCTCCCTCCAATGCAGGGTCGTGTTCATTAAGCACCAAAAGAAGAAGAAAAACGGACTGAAACAGGGAGGGACTACCTCGACTTATGAAATACACGACCCTGGTGTCCATACAGAGCAGAGAAGGGGAACCGGAGATCTCTCTCTCTCTCTCTCTCCCATGGAGGAATATCCCTCTCACCAACCCCTCCCTTTACTTATATAGTCTGCACTGAAGTGTAACTCTGGATATACTTAGAATCGTCGGTAAAGGCTATATTTTTACGCACTTAGTCAAAAAGCAATAACTAATGAATTATGTATGTCACTGAACATGTTGAATTTCTGTACATAAATAATAACTTTACTGGTAAGCTTTTTGAGTTGTTAAGTTAGCCTTAGAGCCCTAAGATAAAACCCATGTTTTCATTGCTAAAGCAGAGTGGTGTCTCACTTTCAGACTTAGATCAAATATGGCAAAAACGTATTTTGAGGTACACTTGATTTTGCACTTTTGGGACAATTTCATTGGCTCTTCTGTACCAGGCAAACTAAATCAAGTGCAGCTTAAGTATTTAAACGTTTTTTTTTTTTACCTACATATTTCACCCAGGTCTGATCACTTCGACTGACGAGTTTGTTTCAGTCATTGGCGATAAACAATATTAGTCTTTCACAGTCCTGGAAAGGACGAATATTTACTGTTTGGGTTTTTACTGTGGTTGTGTTTTTGTTGATTTTTTTTTATAGACTGTCAGCTGCTTTCATTCTTTAACAGTTTGGTTTTGTTCTTTACTGTAAAATGTAAAATTGTGTATGTAAAAAAAAAAAAACATGTACATGTGGAAAAAAATATTGTATAATAAAAGCTAGAGGACAATATTATTACCACTATATTATTACTATTATCATTACTACTGCTATTACCAACATCATTACAAATTATTCAATATCATTTTGGAACATCACATTCTATTTTCTCTATGAACCTGTTCAGTTTTCTATACTTGTGAATTGTGAACAAACTGTATAATACACAAAGCCTCCTGCTTGTCTGGTTCCCACTTTATCTGCCTTACATATTTCCCTTCTAACACCCCATTCTTTCCTCTGCCTCTGGTTGGGCTACTAATGGGCAAAGAACCCTTCTCTCCAGACACGAGGTGTCATATTTCACTGCCATATCCCCTATTCATCACTGGGCTTCAGATATCACCCTAGAGAAAATGGGAGAGAGAAATAGAGATTTCGATGGGCTTTGTCACTGTCCAGGGAGCACATAGAGGGTCTATGACATCATGTCAGACAGAGATAGTCCTTATGACCAGGGTTCTCTGCCCTCTCTAATCGTTAATAATCCTGCATCCATCTTCCTGAGAGAGAGTGAAACGGAAGGGGGAAGGGAGAGACATTGGTAAGTGATATTTGATGATGGTATTATATTATGACACCTGATCTCTAGCTGTGCATTCTCTTGGCATTGTTCTGTGAGGGGGGTGAAGGAGAGAGACAAGGAGGGAAGGAAAGAGGGAGGGAAACGGAGGAAAGAGAAGCTGTCAGGTTAGCTGAAGTCTTTCTGACACACTTGGCTGGGCTGAGGAGATTCCTGGTGGGAACAGCAGGTTCAGGTAATTATAGTCAAGATGGATGAGTGTAGTGTAGGAGGATTCCACCCCTCCTCCTCTGCCAGCCCTGGGACTCCTCCCACAGGTTCCCTTTTCTCTGACCACTCAAAGGTATTTCTTGGGTCAAAGATAATGGCTTCAATGTTGTAAAGACCAAGGTGCGTATTCACAAAGCGAGACGCTGCTCTAGGATCAGTTTTGCCTTAGATCTTTATGAATAAGATTACATGGACAGAGGAACTTAGATCAGCAATCTTACTGTAGGAGCGCTGTGTGAATACAGCCCCAGAACAGTCACCAGTTGTAGACAGTGTTAACCACCCATCCCTATGGTAGTATTAAACCCTGCTGCTCATTCTATTGTTCTCAGACCTCATTTTAATATAATTATTCCAGCACAGGGTGATCCCGCACCAAGGTACACCAAAGTGCAATGGTATAATAATATTGACTCAATCTGTGTCTGGTTGAGTGTGGGACCCAAACAACTGATTAAACTTTGAGTATTTTATATATTTTTAAACCTTTATTTAACTAGGCAAGTCAGTTAAGAACAAATTCTTATTTACAATGACAGCCTACCCTGGTCAAACCCTCACGATGCTGGGCCAATTGTGTGTCGCTCTATGGGACTCCCATTCATGCCGGTTGTGATACAGCCTGGAATCAAACCAGGGTCTGTAATGATGCATCTAGCACTGAGATGCAGTGCCTGAGACTGCTGCACCACTCGGGAGCCCTAGTTTCCATAAAACAATTTATTATGCAAATACTTTATTTCAGCAAACTATATGATCATAATGATAATACCCATATTACACTGCTGCCCACTATAACTAACATATATATTGTAGCGGTTTCAGGGGTTGTGTGGTGGATGGATGGTATGTGCCTGCAAGGTTTCTGTGTTTTCTGGCTGCCAGTATTCCCTAGAGGCAGGACCATGGACAGCTCAGTGGAAACTGCCAGACGACAGCAAAACAGCCACACCTGTCTCCAGTTGTAATTAGGCTAAAGGTCAGACAGGTGAAACCAATTAGGGCCTCTACTTAACCGCTCCCTGGGTTTGCTTTCCTTGCCTTTCCTTTGGCCCGGGCTGGAGGAGGAGGCGGAGGCGGAGGCGGAGGCGGAGGCGGAGGCGGAGGAGGAGGAGGAGGCGGAGGCGGAGGAGGCGGAGGCGGAGGCGGCGGCGGCTATTGGAGAGACTGAGCATACGAGGGAGAAGGAGGTTCACCGGAATAACCCCAAAGACCAAGGGTGGAGGTCCTTCCACTGGTGACGACATATTTACTTTGTTTGAGTTTTGTATATCAGGAACACTGCCGGTACCTGATAGATAAATAAACCATGTTAACCCTTCACGTGGACTGGTGGTGTGCGTTTGTATGTGTAAACCCTGCCTTACCAAGATCATAGTGCCGAAACCACCACAATATACAGTCTAGAGTATCGCTTTGAGATATCAATATGTTTAATATAAATCAAATTTTTATTTGTCACATACACATGGTTAGCAGATTGTTAATGCGAGTGTAGCGAAATGCTTGTGCTTCTAGTTCCGACAATGCAGTGATAACCAACAAGTAATCTAACTAACAATTCCAAAACTACTGTCTTATACACAGTGTAAGGGGATAAGGAATATGTACATAAGGATATATGAATGAGTGATGGTACAGAGCAGCATACAGTAGATGGTATCGAGTACAGTATATACATATGAGATGAGTATGTAGACAAAGTAAACAAAGTGGCATAGTTAAAGTGGCTAGTGATACATGTATTACATAAGGATGCAGTCGATGATGTAGAGTACAGTATATACGTATGCATATGAGATGAATAATGTAGGGTAAGTAACATTAAATAAGGTAGCATTGTTTAAAGTGGCTAGTGATATATTTACATCATTTCCCATCAATTCCCATTATTAAAGTGGCTGGAGTTGGTGGGTCAGTGTCAATGACAGTGTGTTGGCAGCAGCCACTCAATGTTAGTGGTGGCTGTTTAACAGTCTGATAGCCTTGAGATAGAAGCTGTTTTTCAGTCTCTCGGTCCCAGCTTTGATGCACCTGTACTGACCTCGCCTTCTGGATGATAGCGGGGTGAACAGGCAGTGGTTCGGGTTCGGGTGGTTGATATACATTATATCTCAGTGCAGGCTCCGTGTGCATCTGGAAAATATTCAGACCCCTTGACTTTTTCCACATTGTTACGTTACTGCCTTATTCTAAAATGTATTAAATAAACCAAAAATCCTCAATCTACACACAACAGGTTTTTTTTTTTCAAATGTATTAAATAAAAATACCTTATTTACATAAGTATTCAGACTCTTTGCTATGAGACTTAAAATGTAGATAGGATGCATCCTGTTTCCATTGATCATCCTTGAGATGCTTCTTCAACTTGATTGGAGTCCATCTGTGGTAAATTCAATTGGGCATGATTTGAAAAGGCACACACCGGTCTATATAACGTCCCACAGTTGACAGTGTATGTCAGAGCAAAAACCAAGCCATGAGGTCGAAGGAATTGTCCGTAGAGCTCAGACAGGATTGTGTCGAGGCACAGATCTGGGGAAGGGTACCAAAAGATTTCTGCAGAATTGAAGGCCCCCATGAACACAGTGGCCTCCATCATTCTTAAATGGAAGGAGTTTGGAACCACCAAGACTCTTCCTAGAGTTGGCAGCCCTGCCAACCAGGGAGATGACCAAGAATCTGTTGGTCACTCTGACAGCTCCACATAGGAACTCTGGAAATGGGAGAACCTTTCAGAAGGACAACAACCCTACGTACACAGCCAATACAATGTGGAGTGGCTTTGGAATAAGTCTCAATGTCCTTGAGTGGCTCAGCTAGAGCCTGGTCTTGAACCCAATCTAATATTTCTAGAGAGACCTGAAAATCGCTGTGCAGCAACACTCCCCATCCAACCTGACAGAGTTTGAGTTTATTCTGCAGAGAATAATGGGAGAAACTCCCCAAATACAGGTGTGCCAAGCTTGTAGCCTCATACCCATGTAGACTCAAGGCTGTAATCTTTGCCAACGGTGCATCAACAGAGTACGGCGTAAAGAGTCTGAATACTTATCTAAATGTACATTTAAATGTTTGTAAAAATGGCTAAACTGTTCATGCTTTGTCATGAGGTATTGTGTGTAGATTGATTATATTATTTTTTAAATCCATTTTAGAATAAGTCTAACGTAACAACATTAGAAGAAAAAAAGTAAATGGGTCTGAATACTTTCCAAATGCCTCTGAATACTTTCCAAATGCATCTGAATACTTTCCAAATGCATCTGAATACTTTCCAAATGCCTCTGAATACTTTCCAAATGGGTCTGAATTACTTTCCAAATGCGTCTGAATACTTTCCAAATGCATCTGAATACTTTCCAAATGCATCTGAATACTTTCCAAATGCCTCTGAATACTTTCCAAATGGGTCTGAATTACTTTCCAAATGGGTCTGAATACTTTCCAAATGGGTCTGAATACTTTCCAAATGGCTCTGAATTACTTTCCAAATGCATCTGAATACTTTCCAAATGGGTCTGAATACTTTCCAAATGCATCTGAATACTTTCCAAATGCATCTGAATACTTTCCAAATGCATCTGAATACTTTCCAAATGCATCTGAATTACCTTCCAAATGCCTCTGAATACTTTCCAAATGGGTCTGAATACTTTCCAAATGGGTCTGAATACTTTCCAAATGGGTCTGAATTACTTTCCAAATGCATCTGAATACTTTCCAAATGCATCTGAATACTTTCCAAATGCATCTGAATACTTTCCAAATGCATCTGAATACTTTCCAAATGCATCTGAATTACCTTCCAAATGGGTCTGAATACTTTCCAAATGGGTCTGAATACTTTCCAAATGGGTCTGAATACTTTCCAAATGGGTCTGAATACTTTCCAAATGGGTCTGAATTACTTTCCAAATGGGTCTGAATACTTTCCAAATGGGTCTGAATACTTTCCAAATGCATCTGAATACTTTCCAAATGCATCTGAATTACTTTCCAAATGCCTCTGAATACTTTCCAAATGGGTCTGAATACTTTCCAAATGGGTCTGAATACTTTCCAAATGGGTCTGAATTACTTTCCAAATGGGTCTGAATTACTTTCCAAATGCCTCTGAATACTTTCCAAATGGGTCTGAATACTTTCCAAATGCATCTGAATACTTTCCAAATGCATCTGAATTACTTTCCAAATGCCTCTGAATACTTTCCAAATGGGTCTGAATACTTTCCAAATGGGTCTGAATACTTTCCAAATGGGTCTGAATACTTTCCAAATGGGTCTGAATACTTTCCAAATGGGTCTGAATACTTTCCAAATGCATCTGAATACTTTCCAAATGCATCTGAATTACTTTCCAAATGCCTCTGAATACTTTCCAAATGGGTCTGAATTACTTTCCAAATGGGTCTGAATTACTTTCCAAATGCATCTGAATACTTTCCAAATGGGTCTGAATACTTTCCAAATGGGTCTGAATACTTTCCAAATGGCTCTGAATACTTTCCGAATGCATCTGAATAATTTCCAAATGCATCTGAATACTTTCCAAATGCATCTGAATACTTTCCAAATGCATCTGAATACTTTCCAAATGCATCTGAATACTTTCCAAATGCATCTGAATACTTTCCAAATGCATCTGAATACTTTCCAAATGCATCTGAATACTTCCAAATGCATCTGAATACTTTCCAAATGGGTCTGAATACTTTCCAAATGGGTCTGAATACTTTCCAAATGCCTCTGAATACTTTCCAAATGGGTCTGAATACTTTCCAAATGGGTCTGAATTACTTTCCAAATGCCTCTGAATACTTTCCAAATGGGTCTGAATACTTTCCAAATGGGTCTGAATACTTTCCAAATGGGTCTGAATACTTTCCAAATGGGTCTGAATTACTTTCCAAATGGGTCTGAATTACTTTCCAAATGCATCTGAATACTTTCCAAATGGGTCTGAATACTTTCCAAATGGGTCTGAATACTTTCCAAATGGATCTGAATACTTTCCAAATGCATCTGAATACTTTCCAAATGCATCTGAATACTTTCCAAATGCATCTGAATACTTTCCAAATTCACTGTAATTTGAATTGGATTGAAGGGGCAATCTGCAGTTCAAACACAAGAAAGTGCCCAGCCAGCCACGGTCTTCGGTAAACAGCTTAGACGTGGGACTGGAGAAATGTAACCACTCTCAAATTCATAGACAGGACTAGATGCAATAACTGACCATCCATGAGATCAACATGATAGTTTATTTCTTTTATTACAATGTTAAACAATATAGTAAAACAAACTTATATTTTTGGTTTTGATGTGGTTAAACAGTTGCGCTAAGCCCACGAGGCATTTCTAAGTTATATTCTTCAATAAGCCTCAGGGTGGAGGAGACGGACGGTATGAGGAGCTGAGAGAGAGGGAGAGTACGACACCCAGAACACAACTCCAGCAGCAGCAGCAGCAGCAGCAGCAGCAGCAGCAGCAGCAGCAGCAGCAGCAGCAGCAGGGGGAGAGAAAAGTGGGGGAGACACCTTGAAGGTGAAGGAAGAGGAGGCTAAAGATAGGGATGGGGAGAGGAGGCTGTATGACGTTTTGAAAAAGTCTATTTGGTACATGAAAACGTATTACCATCATTACCTTCAGACATGAAGGTCAGTCCTACCTAAACCCCTTGATTTAAACTACCCACATTTTTTTTGCCACTGAATTGAAATTATATGTCAATGAAGCTTATGCATTTGGAAATTGGCATGTTATATTTACCCAGAACTGAGATGGTGTAGCTGTTACTCTTCTGTCCATTGCTCTCACAGAGTCTCTACTCTGGGGATACATTTAAGCTGAGCTGTGACAACAGCACAGGTACGATAAAATGGTCCAAGAGCAAGACAGCCAGACATGCAGCAAGACTTGCTCTTGAATCCCATTTTTGTTAAATAAATATTTTATAGTACCTGCGCTGTTGTCACCACTCAGCTTAATTGTATCCCCAGAGTAGACTTGCTTGACTGAGGGGGACATGGAAACTGAAAAGAGATTGAAAAAAAAGAGAGAGAACGATTCGAGAGGCTTTTGTCTCTTAGTGTAAATAGGAATTCTCACAATATTTGGCTGAAGTGGCCAACTGCAGTCTCAGAGGTTAGGTTTATGCTGCCATCTAGCGGTAGATTACAAACAGCGGCATTTGAGACGTCACACTTGAGAAGTGATATGAAAATTGCTATGGTGGTTAAATTGTTATCTGTGGGATTTCATTTAGTGACGGGGAATCAGGTTAGGTTTATGCTGCCATCTAGCGGTAGATTACAAACAGCGGCATTTGAGACGTCACACTTGAGAAGTGATATGAAAATTGCTATGGTGGTTAAATTGTTATCTGTGGGATTTCATTTAGTGACGGGGAATCAACTAAGGTACAATTATCACGTGGACAGACTACGTAAAGCATTTTACCAAATTACATAAGATTTGAGTTCTGGGCTCACCAAGATTACTCAAGAAGTAGCCTAATTAAAAGGCTATTTTAAAGATGCATTAAGGCAAGAGAGGAACAGGGAGATATGAGTCATTCCGTAATTGGTTCAAGTCATGTATTGTCCCTCTGCACAAAGAACTCTGTCCAACACTCTAGCGTTGATGTATTGTTGTAAGGTTAAGAGTAGCTATGATTCCATTCACTTTTGTAGCGATTTTTTGTTGTTATTGACATTTAGAAAATTCGCATAGAAAAGAGTTGCGACATTTGCCTGCTAAGGTGCGTTTCCATGTAGATCTCTTGTGTAGATAAAAACAGCTGGACGTAATGACGTCCAAATAAATAAACGGATAAACGCCACTACACTGTAGGGAGATGAGGAGGAGCAAGCAATGTCTGTTTGCTCCTGGCTCTTATTTGCTAGAAATATTCGTTGTTGATCTGATTTTAAAGGGACAGTTCGAGATTTCTGTCAATTAAGCCCTTTTTCTTCTTACCTTCCTACTCATTCGCTTCTGTTAAATTAATACAGGGGAAACACTGCAGACAACCAGAAATGCAAGGCGAAGCAATTCAGACATTCTTGATAGTCAGGACAATCCTTGTCCTGCAGTACAGTAAGCAACTAGGCGTTTATGGTGCAGACATTCATGTGGCCTATTGTTAGCTTCAGGTCATGTCATGTGACCTGGCCAACATCCAAATGTGTTTGATAGATCACTGGAAAAGAGCAGGAATAGGAATGTTGTAGGCTAGCTATGTCTTCCACTGGTGTGACTACTGTCAGCAACCAAAGATGATCCAACTTGAATAAACACTTGGAGGTAAGGATGACAGCAGTGGTGTAGCCTATGGGCGAGGCAATACAGATATCACTTATTATTGATATCTATACTGAACAAAAAATATAAACACAACATGCAACAATTTCAAAGATGAGTTTCAGTTCATATAAGGAAATCAGTCAATTTAAATTCATTAGGCCCTAATCTATGGAATTCAAATTTAAAAAGGTAGGGGTGTGGATCAGAAAACCAGTCAGTATCTGGTGTGACCATTTGCCTCATGTAGCGCAACACATCTCCTTCGCACAGGGTTGATCAGGCTGTTGATTGTGGACTGTAGAATGCTGTCCCACTCCTCTTCAATGGCTGTGAGAAGTTGCTGGGTATTGGCGGGAACTGGAACACGCTGTCGTACATGTCGACCCAGAGCATCCCAAATATGTTCAGTGGGTGACATGTCTGGTGAGTATGCAGGCAATGGAAGAACTGGGACATTTTCAGCTTCCGGGAATTGTTTACAGATCCTTGCGACATGAGGCTGTGCATTATCAAATCAAATTAAATTGTATTTGTCACATGCAACGAATACAACCGTACGTAAAAGGCTTTAGTTTACAAGCCCTTAACCAACACTGAAGTTCAAGAAATAGAGTTTAAAAAATATTTACTAAATAAACTAATGTAAAAACTAAAATAAAAAGTAACACAATAAAATAACAATAACAAGGCTATATACAGGGGGTACCGGTACCGAGTCAATGTGCGGGGGTACAGGTTAGTCTAGCTAATTTGTACATGTAGGTAAGGGTAAAGTGACTATGCATAGATAATAAACAAAATCCTGTTGAAACATGAGGTGATGGCGGCGGATGAAAGGCATGACAATGGGCTTCAGGATCTCTTCACGGTATCTCTGTGCATTCCGATGCAATTGGGTTCGTTGTCCGTAGCTTATGCCTGCCCATACCATCACCCCACTGCCACCATGGGGCACTCTGTTTACAACATTGACACCAGCAAACCGCTCGCCCACACAACGCCATACACATGGTCTGCGGTTGAGAGGCCTGTTGGACGTGCTGCCAAATTCTCTAAAACGAAGGTTGCTTATAGTAAAGAAATGAACATTACATTATCTGGCAACAGCTCTGGTGACCATTCTTGCAGTCAGCATGCCAGTTGCACGCTCCCTCAACTTGAGACATCTGTGGCATTGTATTATGTGACAAAACTGCACATTTTAGAGTGGCCTTTTATTGTCCCCAGCACATTGTCCCTAGCTCGTCTCTTACAAAAGCTTTCCAGAACTTGCAAACTGCTTTTTATACTGTTCCACATACCTTGTGTCAATTGAAGCTTATCCTCAATACTGACAAAACTAAACTAATGGTGTTTTCTAAAGCAAGAATTAGACCTCTGAACTTTTCACCTATTACTACCTGTCAGGGCAAGGAGATTGAGGTTGTAACCTCATATAAATATCTTGGAATTTTAATTGATGACGGCCTCTCTTTTAAATTGCATATTCAACAATTTACAAAAAAATTGAAGCTGAAATTGGGATTTTATTTTAGGAATAAGGCCTGTTTTTCTTTTGAAGCCAGAAGGAGGCTAGTAATCAGCTACATTTATGCCTTTACTAGATTATGGGGATATTTTATATTTGAATGCTCCCCCTCAGTGTTTGAGATCAATTTACACCCTTTACCATGGAGCATTGAGATTTATTTTAAACTGCAAAACCCTTACGCACCACTGCACTTTGTATACCAGGGTTGGCTGGCCTTCTCTAGTCACTCGTAGGCTCAGTCACTGGTATACTTTTATTTACAAAGCCATTTTGGGTTTACTACCATTTTATTTGGGCATTTTTATTGTTCAGAAATGTGGTGGGTACTCTCTTCGTTCGCTGGACTTTATCCTGCTAACTGTTCCAAATGTTCGAACTGTGTTTGGTAGAAGGGCTTTTATGTACTCTGCGCAATCATCTTGGAACGCCTCACAAAATACTTTTAAACTGGAAGAACTTGTCCCGATTGGTATTTTTAAATCACTGATGAAGCATCTTGAGACTGATTCCCTGACCCGTCAATGTTTTTAATTTGCTGTTTTATACTCTTGTGAATTCTATGGTTTTTTACTAGATTACTTGTAATTTTTCATGTTGTCCGTCTGTCATTTTTTGTAACGACTTGGTGCTGCCTATCTTGGCCCAGGACGCTCTTGAAAAATAGATTTTAAATCTCAATGAGCCCTTCCTGGTTAAATAAAGGTTACAAAAATAAAAGTGCACCTGTGTAATTATCATTTATTGGATATTTTATTTCAGTTCATGGGACCAACACTTTATATATTGCTTTCATATTTTTTGCTCAGTGTACATAACACATTGATGTGAATCACACTGCTGCTCTCTCATTTAAATATTTGCGCCTTATGGATTGTATTTGTTGTGGACAGCTTTTCCCAAATGTATATGTATTTGAACCCAATAATGGTTGAATTGAAGACGTTTACGCTGCCTATCAATCATTGCTTTTGCAACCATTGGACAGACAGTGAAAAATGTGCACTTGCAACAGCTGCATATTGCGGACCCCAAGCCTATTGAATACAAGTTTGGAGGATCTTCCTCCATTCTAAACTTCTCTATGGTATGGGGCGGCAGGGTAGCCTAGTGGTTAGAGCATTGGACTTGTAACCGAAAGGTTGCAAGTTCAAATCCCCGAGCTGACAAGGTACAAAATCTGACAAGGTACAAAATCTGTCGTTCTGCCCCAGGCAGTTAACCCACTGTTCCTAGAAAATCATTGAAAATAAGAATTTGTTCTTAACTGACTTGCCTAGTAAAATAAATATAAAAAAATTAAATTAAAAAATTGTGCTCAATACTGTCAAAAACTAGTTAAATTTAAGAAGACCACGAGTGGGTTTTTTTATTGCTCAATCGGGCTGATCAAATAAAACATCTGAATGCTTAATGGACACATGCTCAAATGTGCATACCTTTGATAGACTTAAACAGCTGCAAATGATCAAGATATCAAAGTGTCACCAGCAAAATGGTAAACAATAGGCCTATAGCAAATGCAGCATGTGGCATTCATTTTTCCCATGCAAATAGCACGTTTTGGTAGTGATCAAAGCATGCCATTCCATGAGTGCAGCATTTCTTTTTCAACTTGAAGCAATGAGCCCAATCAATCCTCCATGACAACAAAATATACAACAGAGTAGCTAGGCAAATAAGTCCTTAGCTGACTAAAGTCCACTCCATGGTAGTCAGCTACTAAGTCCCTAGTTTTGGGGTTATGCTCAGGCAAAACATCTACACTATATTTCCAAGTCCTGTTCTTGAAGATCGGAGGCTATTAAATTCACTGTTATGACTGGAAATCTGAAGGAATTTGGTTTTTAATGTAAAGATATAGCCTAATCATATTATTATCTGTAGTATAAAGCAATGGGTTAGAATAAGTCTACATAACCAACCCATACAAAGCATTTATGGCCAGCTATGTAAACTTTTAACATTGATTTATACTGCAATAGATGTTGTTAAATGGGTAGATTTTGTGTCTTCTTCTAATGCCTCTTAAGGGGAAAGTCATCTAAAAGTAACACAGTTATCAGATTACTGAGTTTGGGTAATCCAAAAATTATGTTATTAATAACCATTTTGGGCAGGTAACTAGTAACTGCAACAGATTACATTTAGAAAGTAACTTACCCAACCTGCCGGTGATTTACCGAAGTTACCAGAATCTTTAGTAATTTAGGTAATTAACAGAAAATCTATCATAAAGTTGGTCATTTATACCTGAATATATATTTTTTCTTCTTATTTAGTATTCATTTATTATATCAGTTTCCATCATTTCCATGTGTTTTTAATAGATAGACCATATGGTCGGAAAAAAATAGCCTAGTTAATGAAAAAAGCATCTATGACATTATTATTTTCTGTTAAGTCTGCAAACTCTTCCAACTATTGACGTTTTTCACAACTGCCACCAGTTTGACGCCAAAACGTTGAAAACAAATACATATTGACATTGTAAAATAAATACACATAAAGGATTTTTCATGCTGAAACTCTCATATTAAACATTGGTATTCAAGTTAATGGTTAATATAGGATAATAATTTAGGATAATGTTTTACACGCTTGTCATTAATTATAAAACCATTTTTAAATCATCTTATTGAATTATTTGATATCTTTTGCATGTGAAAAGCTTTAGCTTATCATCTGATGACGTACTGTAATCATTGATGGAAGTGATAGAAGCTTTTCACAGCCATTCAGTGTCATTTATTTTAGGGCACTGGACATTGGGTTATACTGGTTAGTAGTAGTATTATACTGGTTAGTATAACCCAATGTCTTGGGGAGAAATAGAAATGCAGTCGATGAAAGATGTTGTCATGCCCTTAGTCACCTAGATGACAGGAATTGAGTAACTTAAGTGCCTGTAAGCAAGTTGTATGCTTCTCAGTTATTCAGTCATGATAAATTATTACCCCCAGTCCATTGGCGAGCACGCAGCTAATCTTCTTTCAATTACTCATAACTGTCACTAGAGTTCACTACTGTGTTATTTTTCACTAAATAAGTTGTGTAGTTTCTTCCATAAACCAGATGGCACTGTGATCTGAGGTCAAGGTTGAGTGTAGAAATGACCAACCTGGACACATATATCTTTTCTGCTCTAATTTGTTACTGAAGAAATGCAATTAAACCGTATGGTGGCAATTGCTTCCATGACATGTGTTTGTAATGAATTGATAGACATAACGAATGCTATTATTTCAATTTCGTTCCATGAGCTATACAGTGCCTTCGGAAAGTATAAGTTGTAGAAACATCTCAAGGATGATCAATGGAAACAGGATGCATCTGCATCAATTTCAAGTCTCATAGCAAAGAGTCTGAATACTTAAGTAAATAAGGTATTTCTGTTTTTTATTTTTAATACATTTGCAAAAAATGTCAAAAAACCTGTTCACGCATTGTCATTATTGGATATTGAGTGTAGATTGCTGAGGATTTAAATATACATTTAATCCCTTTTAGAATAAGGCTGGAACGTAACAAAATGTGAAAAAAGTCAAGGGGTCTGAATACTTTCCAAAGGCACTGTATATACAGCACAATATAAGCGCACTCTTCCTTTCATCCCATTCATTAAATCATTTTCTCCTCTCCCTTTACACACACACACACACACACACACACACACACACACACACACACACACACACACACACACACACACGCACACGCACACGCACACGCACACGCACACATACAAAATCCCTACTCTCTCCTCCATCTGCCCATGACCCACTTTTTCTCCTTCCCATTGGGATGTGAACTCGGAAGGCAAGAGGAAAGCTTGTCTTTCAGAATCAGGACATAGGACAGCAAAACCAGAGAGCACACCAATATAGGCCTGGAGTATAGTGTATTAAAGAGAAGAAGTGTGCCGTCGCGGTACGTGGGTAAAAAAAAGCTAAATATGATGTGGCTGTCTATGGTTCTGATTTCTGTGTTCGTGTGTGCGCATTCGTGCAAGTCGAAAAACATCTTGACTCACCTGTTAATGGAAGTCTAGTTGAGAGAATGCCAAGATATTAAATATATTTTAATTAGTTTAACACTTTTGGTTACTAAATTATATATGTGTGATTTCATAGTTTGGATTTCTTCACTATTATTCTACAATGTAAAAAATCTATAAAAACCCGGAATGAGTAGGTGTCCAAACTTTTGACTGTACATATTAAACTTCCATCCTCTCAGGTGACAGGCACAACAATGTATAAATTAATTGTTGGATTAGAATCGCGGTTATAATCGTTGGCCAGCACAGAGAATTAAGTAAAACCACAACCACAAGTATCATATCACTGTGCGATGTTCTATCGATTCCCAGGATCATTCCCAGGATCATCTGAGCTAGTCCATAGGTTGCTGGCTTTTGTAGGAGGGGGTCCCTGGGTAAGAAAAGATTGAAGACCCCTCTTATATTGTATTTGTGCATCTCTGAGTGATGTTCTGTCGATTCTCCGGGGTCATTTCATGTTTTCATGTGTGTCTGAGCTGTTCACTGTTCAAGCATACAGAAATACAGTGTTTAGTATTTCTACCCGTTTTGTAGTTCTACCTGTTTGATAGCTCAGATAAAGATGAAATGACCCTGGGAATCGATAGAACATCACACAGTGATATGATATAACATTCAAAATGGGTGAATCTTTCCTTTCATGTTAATGGAAACACATCCAACGCAGATCCAGCCGACTCGTTAGTGTGCTGCTCATGGTCTGTTGTCCAGCTTCCTGTGGACAGGCCCTCTTTCTCAAGATCAAAGGAAATAATTCAGTAATTCAAGTCCTGCTGGAGTTCCGTTTAAACAAAAAATACATTGACCTCTTATTAAGACTGTAAACATGGCATTAGTGTAAACAACCCGGCTTCCAAAGTAATTAAATATTCAGTACTACCACAATCAATCATATTGAGGGTAATCAATTATAAATTGTTTATCTGGTGTCGCTTGTGGCTTGAAGGCCAATCATGCAGATGATTTACACGTCATGTTTCCAGTAGGATGCATCAGTAAATTGGTACCTGCTTTTTCCAGCTACCTTTCTTCCAGCTGCCAGCCTGTCTTACACTCTGGGTCAACCCAAAGAGGAAGTGGGGATCAGCAGTATGTGACACATCCTTACATAGCTCCATAAACCCTGTCCCATTGGGAAGTGAACGTTAATTACGACAGTGTACCTCTCCCAACACCTTGCACTGCGGCGATCACTTGAAGCTTCCGATTCCCCACCAATGTGATGAGAGAGAATAACCTTTGAATTTGGTCAATGGAGAGAGGTCTTGCAGGCTGTGATTTTGATCCCCACTGAACATCAAAGAGACCAGGAGAGAGATGACCTGAATCTGGCTGCTGTCAGTGTTAGACAGTGTCAGTGGTAGATAGACCACAGGAGGGGAGAAGGGTGGCATAATATCATGAGAGAAGAATGTGTGTGAGAGAGGGGTGGAGGCAGGGAGGGAGAATGGCAAGCGACAAGGAGAAGGAGAGTGTGTTAAGAGGGAGGTTGAATATTGGGGGGCGAGGGAATATGAGAGCGTATGTGAGTGAGAGGGTGTGGGATAGAAAGACAGAATGGAGAGTCACAGGAGTAGCTAGAGTAAGTAAGTGGAACATAAAGAGAAAGGGAGGAGAGTGATGGAGTGAGATCAACCTACCAGCTGTAGAGAGTGCGAGCAGGGTTGTTTGAATGAGCCACAGTGGCGAGGGAGAGTGTGTGTGTGTGTGCGAGGGAGAGATAGATAGAGCTATTGAGGGGGTAGGGTAGGTGAAAGAGTGTGTGTCTGAGAGAGAGAGAGAGGTTGTCAGACCCCCATCGAAGTAGAGGCTGCTGCTCAGTGCAGTTGCTCTGGGTCCCATTGATACCCATTTGTAGAGTGGGAAGAGCTGAAAATGTAATTTTGAAAGGAGAAAAAAACATGTTTTCTTTTTTTTCTCTTTCCTTATTTTTCCTTCTGGATCTTTCCTCATCTCCAATCTGGTCCTCCTTGCTCTCTTTGTGGTTGTATGAAGGAGGTCACTGCGGATACAAAGTAACGGAGCACAGTCCAAACAACACTGTAGAAGGTATTTATTCTTTAGTTTTTGTGTTTGTTATATACTGATGTATTGTTTTAAAGAATGTTTAATAGAGTAACATTAGTAGTTAACTCAGAAGAGTAACTGAATGGAGAGCGGGTTTTGGATAAGTGACAGAAAAGGTGTCTGAAAGTCAAAGGCACAGTAACCAATAGGAAAAGGGCGATCGTTTGGTGACAGAGACCCACTGTGCAAAAAGACAAAAGATAAGATAACATCTAGAAGCAAGCTTGGATATGTACGAGAGGTGTCGTCTCAGCAATCAAATCAGTCTCAGTAGTCTCAGCGATGCATGTTTCATACAGAGAGGGGTGTGAGCTGGAAAGTCGCAGTGTTCTTCAGAGAAGAAAGTGAGAGAGCACAGCGCCGGTATGCGTGTTGTAGAGAGCAGAGGGGTGTGTATGATGGTGAAGAGGTCTAATTCACATGTTTTATGTAGATGGGGAGGGGGATAGGTGCAAAGTGGGACAGTACAGGGATTACATGTTCACAGAGGCTTCTTCAAAGCCAACACTCGTGTAATTGGGCACATCACTTAAGAGTAGATTAGTATTACTCAAGAAATAGACGATAGAACAGATTTGTCATAGATAAAGTGTGCCTTCTATACCCTGTTTCCATGTGATTTCCATGAAATTATTGTACAGTATGTAGCCAAAAGCTTGTACAGTTGTTAGGTAATCTAGTTCAACTCCTGAAGTAGTCAATAGAAGAAGCTTACGGTGTCTACAACTTGAATTGAGTTGCGTTTCTGTAAATAATTGCTCGATGCGTATGAACGTCGGGCATGAACAAACGGAGAACGAGTCACCACAAGGTTGAGTCAGACGAGTGGGCAAAGATTGTCAGAAGTTTATTCTGAAAGGGGCTTTATCACCTGAGGACACTTTGAAGCGTGATTACAACAATATTAGGCCTATGTTTTTTTTCAGTTGCATGCAGTACCATAGTCAGACCATGTTGTATGCGCTACCTACTTCTTACAGAGCAATAGAGAGAGGGTGGGAGGGGGGGGGGGGTGCATTCACATTTCGGGACGGCAATCTGCAAAGCTGCCCCTGTTGATGTAACAAAAGTTATAAAATGTGTTGCATCTTGCTGGGTCAGTTCAGTAGCCTGACGACCTATCCACATCGCTCCGGCCAAATGCCACGCCCACTAGCGTTTCTTCTCAATGTCTGGGTTTGCTTTCTTCCATGACGTCTTGTAGAATGTGAACATATTCTTACCGTTCGGATTGGTCCCAGATACTGACGTGTTGGGCCAGAGCCGGCGCCAGAGCCATCATTGGCTTTGCTTAATCCAATTGGCTAGAGACAATCTCATCGCAGTCAAATTTGTTTTGCACAACGCCCCTGATTTTGACGTCAGTACAAATGACTTCTAGGATGGCCGTTTCTGACTGAACGTATGGAGCGATCGATAGAGCAGTGGAATTACATTCATGTGAGTCGCCAAAGGGCACAGAGTTCAGAGTGAGGAAATAGAAAGGTTAGGAGAATCATCGCAGAGCACAACACCGAATTTCACACACTTCCTGTTCTGATGCTTGTCAACAAAGTTTAGTTTTATTCCTAACTTCGAGTTCTTACTATGCTATAAGCTGTCTCCAGACAGCACCACTGAATGAAGTTCAAGTCATATGCGAGTGGAACAGGTTATTATATGATAGAAGATGTGCTATGCATCAATGCTGTAAGACAGGCTCATGAGCTGAGCAGAAGACTTTGATCTTATAGATACAGAAAGTAATTGGCTATGCCTCCCTCTAGACTTACAGTGAACATTATACCGGTACATGTTATATTGCACAACTGGCAGTCTTGCTATTGACGAAAAATAGCATATTTTTCTATGGAAAAACTGGACCCCAGGGAATTAATTTACAGAACAAAAAAATGCAGTTTGGAGGAGAATGGTTACACCAAGATGAATGACTTCCTTACGAACACAGAACAATCTACCAACATGAATTTGAACGCAACAAAGACAGTGACGTGACATTATCGAACCCGTAATGAGATCAAATGAACATAAATAACGTGTGCGTGTTCAAAGGAAATAGGATTCATGTAAAGCATGGCGATGAAAAGAAGCATTCATGTAAGCCACAATGCTCGGAGGTTCACTGGGTGCTTTTCTACTCAACAGAACTGGGAGATTTCCCTCTGTGCCCCTACTATCATCTCTTAATAAAGGAGAGGAATGGAGAGGTCACTGTGTAGCAGATTTAACTCTGGTGTTTGCTGCAGTATCTCTCCAGGGTTTTAGTGTGGAGAGTGTGGAAGACAAGAGGGAGACATGTTGAGAATGGCTTTGTGGCAGCGATTCTCCTACGAGAAATAAAGAGGGCGAATTGCAAGCTACTGCACAGTAAGATGCAGCATTTACAATACAATATAGCTTAATTCGCTCCCATGTGGAAATCATAACTGGGCTGCAGCAGATGGGACACACACACACACACACACACACACAACACACACACACACACACACACACAGTAGTTGTGTACATAACTAGAGAAACACATTATTAGAGTGAAACACTTATGATGACTCAAGTTAAATATCCTATATGCTCTGTTGGTTAAGTGCCATCAATTAA
The DNA here is from genome assembly GCF_023373465.1 of Oncorhynchus keta. Lineage (NCBI taxonomy): Eukaryota > Metazoa > Chordata > Actinopteri > Salmoniformes > Salmonidae > Oncorhynchus > Oncorhynchus keta. The sequence goes on from NC_068444.1 coordinate 46,529,930, forward strand.
AGGCCTTGAGAAATACTTGTTTATATATATAAAAAAAAAAAGCTATCCTTAGATAAAAAATGTTTAATGAGCTTTCGATTGTTGCTTACTGCAGCGAGCATAGCAGCCTCCCAGAAAGACACTCATTAACAAGGTGGAACACAACAAAATAGCTGTTCCACCTGACTCAGCAATGCTTTCATATCACATAGGACAGCCCCTAGAGTAAAGGAGAGGACAAGCCAGCATAGCTGGGGCTGGTAAACGGCTACATAACCATCATAATAGAGCACTCTGAAAAATGTATTTTCTTCAAAAACCGACTCGTACAGTATCAGTTGAAAATGCTGTTATATTCCAATAACAAAGCCATAATGTATTTTTAATGACACTAGAGTATTATACTGTAGTAATTTTGTTCCCCTTCGGCTAAAACACCACGATTCCTAGCTAATGATTCCACTGTAATAACAGCCTTTAAAAACGAGTCCAAAACAGAGCCAGATGAAAACCAGTCATTGGTGGCCTATACTCCATGTATCGAACAAGTGCCCCATAGTCAATAAATACAGAAGTGTCCGTCTCCTAAACTAATCCAGTGTTTCCCCTATTCTTTTTTACAATAGTGGTGGCAAAGTTAGCGTGGGGTGTTGGGCTTGGCCATTGGCGCAGTCTCCAACCAACATTTTTAAAGGCCCTCCTCTTGGCCGCAGATGTTTTTGAAATATATATATTTTAAGCTAATTTCCTGCAATTCTACACAATTCTACACATTTTGCCATTGGCCTGAGAGAATATTTGCAGTTTTAATGCTAATTTCCTACACATTTTGCCATGGTTTATGCTGTGTTTTTTCTGCTATCTGAGCAGGACGGGAGTCTTAGTGAGTTCCAGAAGGAGCTTTGAGAGTTCAACGCATTTCTATTTCTATACAATTAACAAACTTTAAAATGCTATTTGAAGTACAGCAAAAATAAGCACAGATGACCTCAGCCATTGTGGCAAAATGGATTAAGGACAACAAAGTCAAGGTATTGGAGTGGCCATCACAAAGCCCTGACCTCAAATCCTATAGAAAATGTGTGGGCAGAACTGAAAAAGCGTGTGCGAACAAGGAGGCCTACAAACATGACTCAGTTGCACCCGCTCTGTCAGGATGAATGGGCCAAAATTCACCCAACTTATTGTGGGAAGCTTGTGGAAGGCTACCTGAAACCTTTGACCCAAGTTAAACAATTTAAAGGCAATGCTACCAAATACTTGTGATGGCCACTCCAATACCTTGACTTTGTTGTCCTTAATCCATTTTGCCACAATTTTCATGCTTGGGGCCATTATCCATTTGGAAGACCCATTTTAGACCAAGCTTTATAACGTCCTGACTGATATCTTGAGATGTTGCTTCAATATATCCACAGAATTTTCCTCCTTCATGATGCCATCTATTTTGTGAAGTGTACCAGTCCCTCCTGCAGCAAAGCACCCCCACAACATGATGCTGCCACCTCTCCGTGCTTCACAGTTGGGATGGTGTTCTACAGCTTGCAAGCATCCCCCTTTTTCCTCCAAACATTAAGATTGGCATTATGGCCAAACAGTTCTATTTTTGTTTCATCAGACCAGAGGACATTTCTCCAAAAAGTACAATATTTGTCCCCATGTGCAGTTGCGAACCGAAGTCTGGCTTTTTTTATGGCGGTTTTGGAGCAGTGGCTTCTTCCTTGCTGAGTGGCCTTTCAGGCTATGTCGATATAGGACTCGTTTTACTGTGGATGTAGATCATTTTGTATCCGTTTCCTCCAGCATCTTCACAAGGTCCTTTGCTGTTGTTCTGGGATTGATTTGCACTTTTCGCACCAAAGTATGTTCATCTCTAGGGGACAGAACGCATCTCCTTCCTGAGCGGGATGGCGGCTGCGTGGTCCCATGGTGTTTATACTTGCGTACTATTCTTTGTACAGGTGAACGTGGTACCTTCAGGTGTTTGGAAATTGCTCCCAATGATGAACCAGACTTGTGGAGGTCTACAATTATTTTTCTGAGGTCTTGGCTTATTTCTTTTGATTTTCCCATGATGTCAAGCAAAGAGGCACTGAGTTTGAAGGTAGGCCTTGAAATACATCCACAGGTACACCTCCAATTGACTCAAATGATGTCAATTAGCCTATCAGAACATACATTTCTGGAATTTTTCAAGCTGTTTAAAGGCACAGTCAACTTAGTGTATGTAAACTTCTGACCCACTGGAATTGTGATACAGTGAATTACAAGTTAAATAATCTGTCTGTAAACAATTGTTGGAAAAATGTCTCATGCACAAAGTAGACGTCCTAACCGACTTGCCAAAACAATAGTTTGTTAACAAGAAATTTATGGAGTGAAAAACGAGTTTTAATGACGCCAACCTAAGTGTATGTTAACTTCTGACTACAACTGTACACTATATACACAAAAGTATGTGGACACCCCTTCTAATTAGTGGTTTCTTCCATTTTAGCCACACCCGTTGCTGACAAGTGTATAAAATCAAGCACACCGCCAGGCAATCTCCATAGACGCACATTGGTAGTACTGTAGAATGAATGGCCTTATTGAAGCACTGTTATAGAATGCCACCTTTCCAACAAGTCACTTCGTCAAATTTCTGCCTGCTAGAGCTGCACCGGTCAATTCTAAGTGCTGTTATAGTGAAGTGGAAATGTCTAGGAGCAACAACGTCTCAGCCGCGAAGCAGTAGGCCACAAAAGCTCACAGAACGGAAATGCAGAGTGCTGAAGCGCGTAGAGTGTAAAAATCGACTGTTCTCAGTTGCAACACTCACTACCGAGTTCCAAACTGCCTCTGGAAGCAACACCAGCACAATAACTGTTCGTTGGATGCGTCATGAAATGGGTTTCCATGGCCGAGCAGCCACACACAACACACAAGATCACAATGCGATTCCCAGCGTCAGCTGTAGGGGTGTAAAGCTTGCCGCCATTGGACTCTGGGGCATTGGAAAGGCCTTCTCTGGAGTGATGAATCACGCTTCACCATCTGGCAGTCCGATGGACGAATCTGGGTTTGGCAGATGCCAGGAGAACGCTACCTGCCCAAATGCATAGTGCCAGCTGTAAAGTTTGGTGGAGGAGGAATAATGGTCTGGGGCTGTTTTTCATGGTTCTGGCTAGGCCCCTTAATTCCAGTGAAGGGAAATCTTAACGCTACAACATACAGTGACATTCTAGATGATTCGGTGCTTCCAACTTTGTGGAAGAGTATGGGGAAGGCCTTTTCCTGTTTCAGCATGACAATGCCCCCATGCACAAAGCGAGGTCCATACAGAAATGGTTTGTCGAGATTGGTGTGGAAGAACTTGACTGGCCTGTACAGAGCCCTGACCTCAACCTCATCGAACACCTTTGAGATGAATTGGAACAACATCAGTGCCCGACCTCACTAATGCTCTTGTGGCTGAATGGAAACAAGTCCCACAATGTTCTAACAGTGTAAAGCCTTCCCAGAAGAGTGGAGGCTGTTATAGCAGCAAACAGGAGACCAACTCCATATTAATGCCCATGATTTTGGAATGAAATGTTCGACGAGCAGGTATCTACATGCTTTTTGTCATGTGGAATATTTGGCCATGATGATCCATAATCAAAACGAACTGGATAAGGGTTATTTTCTTTCCTTTCTCACAACCTCAGTTTTTTTTTTCATGCTGCTATTGTCCGTTGCCTGCTTTTCTAGGGCTTTCGGCCTCGGATCTTTAGTGAACAATATGATGTCTGAAGAGTAAAACGAGCCCTTGGAATATACACGTGTTAATGGGTACACTGGGATGAATTGTTGTGGAGAGACAGATATGTTGCCACTGCCCCCCTGTGTTTCTGTGTTTCCGCTGTGGATGTGAAACAGTAGGAATCCTGCAGCAGAGATCCCTTTGATGTTCAAATGCTCTTTCATGGCATTTTAATGCACACTGTCAAAGCGTGCCAGCCATGTGTATATACTGTATATACTGCCACCACACCCAACAAATGTTTTTCATTTTTCAAAATGGAAAGCACCAGAGATTGATTCGTTCATCTAATTTCTTGAGGGAATATCGATGACGTCACTGGTTTGTTATAAGATCACATACAGCGTCTGCAGTCTGCACAATATTACTAGAAAAATGTGTACTATGCATTTTATTTAAAAGTTGTAATTGTAAATGTAACAATGTAATCAGCTGGAAAAGTCAGCCCTCGATCAGCTGAAAAACTCAAGAACAACATTTTGGTAGAAAAGCAGCTTTCAACGATATCACTGGGGACATTACAGCTAAAATGTGCCATGCACAGTAGGCTACCCACACTCCCCACCAAGTATAGCCTAGCCCAGGCAGGCGAGGCACTCAACACACATTCCACCTGACCCATTTATACCCAGTCTGGTGGGGAAAGAGAGAGCGCCGCTTTTGATCTGCACCAGACCACTGCCAGCCAGTTTAAGTGGTCTGAAACCTTAGCTGCTTTCTAGCTACACTCAGGACAGAGGAGTCTGTCTTTAGAGTATGATTCCGAGCTATCTGTATTTGAAACCTTGTCAGCCTATCTCTAACCTTTGAGGATAGCTAGATGTTTCCAGAAAAGGATGGCCCTTGGTGAAGTAGAGTTGGAGGACAGGGAGGCTTCAGAGTAGATCAAAGAGTCGGGAATTGTTTACCGAGGAGTGTAGGCTCGGGATAATTATTTTAATCAAGCACTTAATTAATGATAAGATGTCTGTTTGAGTAACGGTTTGATTATCATCTAACATTCTGTTTGATTAATGAAACGCAATTGTTTTGGAGAGGCGATCATTTAATTTTCCTGTGAAAAGACGGTAAGTGAATCATGGAAGAGGATGGTGAATTATACTATTATTATGTGTTCTTATCTCATTTGAAAATAAATTAAGGCAGCAGAAATGTATTTTTGTGACCAACATTTAATTGTATTTACCTGCAAAACCTGAAAATGGATACATTTTAGATGGTTGACTGTCTCACATCTCGACAATAATCTCATTTTTTTTGCACCAAGTGCTTCCTTGGTTTATTAGGAACCAGAAGTCAGAAACATAGCTAGCACACAACATGGCCCTCACTGAGTTAAAATTGACTTCCCTGAGTGTTTGCGATCTTCCTGTATCGAGTACCGCCCTTTAGAAATGATCTACTGAAGTTTAACTCCTCCTCCCCATCTTCTCTGACCACTCCCCACTTCGATGGCCAATGATCCACTCGTAGGTACCTCCCATATAACTTATCAAAGCCCCCTTTTCTCATTAGAAGTGTTCATTCTGTCCGTCTCTCTGATGTTGTAATAGACCTACGGCACATTCCTAAATGTCTCATGCTTAAGTAGAGGGGACTATCAGAGTGAAAGAGGTTGAAGGATGGCGACCTAGAGAAAGAGAGGGATATGGAGGACAGAACTTGGCCGCTCTACTTTCGTAGGACTCAAAAGTGGGACAATCTGTTCCTTGGATACTCTCCAATTCTAGTTTCTGGGGACCAATACACTGAAAATATATCTATACTCACGCTCTGTCCTACATAGAGAGAGAGTGAGGGAGAGGAGAGGAGAGGAGAGGAGAGGAGAGGAGAGGAGAGGAGAGGAGAGGAGAGGAGAGGAGAGAGAGAGAGAGAGAGAGAGAGAGGAGAGGAGAGGAGAGGAGAGGAGAGGAGAGAGAGAGAGAGAGAGAGAGAGAGAGAGAGAGAGAGAGGAATGCGTCTTTAAGGCCTAAAAAATGCTCTGCGCTGCGACCGTATTTATGACCATTCCCTTGAGATGGATCCAAAAAAGGAGAAATCCCTAGATCTAGACTTAGACTTAACTCAAATGTGACATGCCAGTTGCTGATCGACCATCTGCCTATGAAGAGAGGAGTGTTGCTAACAGGTGTAAGATGTAATGTCTGACAGTACAGATGTGCATGATATAGCATGTAGTTCTGGTGTGTTCTGATATTGACTTGTCAGGCCATGTTCAACTCGCTTTCAATATTTATTTTATTTATCATGTTTTGTACGATTTCTTTACACAGCTACCCAGGGGGGGGTCAGATGTCAATGCCAGCCCAAAGTCATGGTGACTTTGTTGCAAGTGATGAGATCTAGATCCTATCTTCCAAAGCAAAGAGGAAAAAGAAAGATGGAAGAAAAAGATATCATTAAACCTTTCTCGAAATCTATCCATCCATCCATCTTTGCTTCCTGGGCACTGAAAGAGGGCAATTTATCTCTGTCCTCGTTATCATGATTAATCCTCCTCTGATCCTCCTCTTATTTTCAACTCCTTCTCTCTCTCCTCTTGGCTTCTACACACCTCAGTGAACCCATGTGTTCTGTTCCCCATATCACTGTCAAATACCCTGTTTGGGCCCCATGCCCTTTCTCCAGGTTTCCACCAGGGTTTCTGGCGCTGATCTGAGTTCAGACCTGTAGGCCCTAATTTTCAGATCGTTCAGCCTTTCCTCTCCCCAACATAAGTGTCTGTCTTTCAAAAACGCAGATGGTGCTACGCTCTCACTGTTTTCAATCCATTGGGGCCCTCCACGTACTATTAGTCATGCAGAGCAAGACAACAAGTGTGATGTTGTCAGTTTTTTTAAATCAGAAGGGAGCTTTATCCTTTTATTGGGAGGTTCATGAGGCTTCAGTACCTATTGTGGTGTAAATGTGGCTCAAACTTGGGATGTAGCCCTAATTTCCCGTACCAACTCCTCCACTCTTTGGTTGCCAACCACTCTCTTTCGACACCTTTCCAATCCCCCCCCAATTGTTCTCTCTCTCTTTCTCCCTTTATCTGATTACTCTGCTTTATGCTAAATACATCTCACTCTTTCTCTTTCTCTCTCATGTATTCCCCCTGTGCTCTCTCTCCCCAATTAGTTTGTTCTTTGACGCTCTATTGGCCTGTCTACCCTCTGCCTGTCCTTCTTCTCTTATCTCTTCCAGTGCAGACTCCCAAGTTCTTAAATATTTAATGAGACAATGTACATAAATCAGCCTCTCTCCGTCCACCCTGGTTAATTGTATGATGGTGTTAACCTCCTAAAGCCTTGTAAGTGTTAGGCTAACGTGCTGCGGGTTTAGCAACGTGCGAATTATAGACGCCATCACCGTTAATACGAGGCTTGGTTCGGGAATGGCGGATCTAATGCCGCCAACAACAACTAGAGTTTATGATGAATGGTAGCTTGATATTGCATGAGAGTTAGTTTGGGTTGGCTTGTTTTGGTTCCTTTCATAGGTAGTTTCCTGCATTTCGAAGCTACTGGTACAGGTTATTTGCCTGGAGTGTACATTTTTATTCAACATGTTTGAAAAGTTGATGAATTATACAAAAATATAAACGCAAACCTAGAAATTTTCCTTAAAAAGCTTATTTCTATAAAAATGTTGTGCACAAATTTGTTTACTGTCCATCCCTGTTAGTGAGCATTTGTCCCTTGCCAAGATAATCCATCCATATACCCTACATTATTCATCTCATATGTATACGTATATACTGTACTCTATATCATCTACTGCATCCTTATGTAATACATGTATCACTAGCCACTTTAACTATGCCACTTTGTTTACATACTCATCTCATATGTATATACTGCACTCAATACCATCTACTGTATCTTGCCTATGCCGCTCTGTACCATCACTCATTCATATATCTTTATGTACATATTCTTTATCCCCTTACACTTGTGTCTATAAGGTAGTAGTTTTGGAATTGTTAGCTGGATTACTTGTTGGTTATTACTGCATTGTCGGAACTAGAAGCACAAGCATTTCGCTACACTCACATTAACATCTGCTAACCATGTGTATGTGACAAATAAAATTGGATTTGATTTGATATCAAGAAGCTAATTAAAAAGCATGATCATTACACAGGTGCACCTTGTGATGGGGACAATAAAATGCCACTCTGAAATGTGCAGTTTTGGCACACAACACAATGCCACAGATGTGTCAAGTTTTGAGGGAGCGGGCAATTGGCATTCTGACTGCAGGAATGTCCACCAGAGCTGTTGCCAGATAATTGAATGTTAATTTCTCTACCACAAGCCGCTACTTCGTTATAGAACATTTCGCAGTATGTCCAAACTGCCTGACATCCGCAGACCACATGTAACCACGCCAGCGAAGGACCTCCACATTTAGCTTCTTCATCTGCGGGATCGTTTCAGACCAACCACCCGGACAACTGATGAAACTGAGGAGTATTTCTGTCTGTCATTAAGCCATTTTGTAGGGAAAACTCATTTTGATTGGCTGGGCCTGCCTCCCCACTGGGTGGGCCTATGCCCTCCAATGCCCACCCATGGCTGTGACCCTGCCCAGTCATGTGAAATCCATAGATTAGGGCCTAATTTATTCATTTCAAATGACCGATTTCCTTATATGAACTTTAACTCAGTAAAACCGTTGAAATGGTTGCATGTTGCGTTTATATTTTTGATCAGTATACTTACAGTGGGTATAGAAAGGCATCACCACCTTTGAAAATGTTCACATTTTGTTGCCTTACAGCCTGAAATAAAAACACATCAAATCATTTATTTTCCAGCTTTACTTACACATAGTAACCCACAATATCCAAGTAAAAAATGTAAATGAAAAAACTCTGAAAATTAATTACAATTAAAACAGTAAAATAACCTATTTGGATAAGTGAACACCCCCATGAGTTAATGATTTTGCTTGAATTACAGCCATGCATTTACAGCTCGTCTCTTTGAAAACACGTCTACTAACTTTGCACACCTAGACTGTGCAATATTTGCCCATTCTTCCTTGCAGAATTGTATTGTTCAAGATGAGTCAAATTGCATGGTGACCGCTCATGGACTGCACTCTTCAAGTCATTCCACAGATTCTCGATGGGATTTAGTTTGGGGCTCTGACTAGGCCACTGAAGGACATTCGCCTTCCTGTCCTTCAGCCTCTGTACGGTTGCTTTGGAGGTGTGCTTTGGGCCATTGTCATGTGGAAACGTGAACCATCTTCCCATTTTCAACTTCCTGGCAGAGAGCTGCAGGTTCTCTTCAAGAATCTGTCAGTATTTTGCACTGTCCATTTCCCCTTCTATCCTGACAAGCGCTCCAGTCCCTGCTGAAGAGAAACAGGACGCTGCCACCGCCGGGCTTTACTGTAGGCATGGTGTTCTTTGGGTGGAAAGATGTATTGGATTGTCGCCAGACATGTGGTTATGTGTTGTGGTCACATGCACACATTGACCAGTCTTCGCCATAAAGGCCTGAAGCTCCTTCCTCCTTGCCCGGTCATCCAGTTTGAAGGGGCGGCTTGATCTATGCAGGGTCTGGGTGGTGCCATGCGCCTTCCACTAATGCGCCTTCCACTAATTAATAATGGTCTTAACTGTGCTCCGAAGGATAGACAAAGGCTTTGAAATCTTTTTATATCCATCCCCTGACTTCTGCCTTTCCACAACTTTATCTCGTACTGTAGATCTTTTCAAAGTACCTTTCCGCCCGTAGTGGATCCTTTGCTTTGAATTGCACTACCAAGCAAAAGACTCCTCTATGAACAACTGCTTTTATTCTGAACTAATCAAAGTCACTACAATGGATCACAGTTGGAAGCCAATTAGCTTGATTTGTGATCAGGAAGGTGGTTGGTTATACCTCAGCAAGTTTGCAATTGCAATTCTAAGGGGCTGTGTTCACTTGTGTTCACTACAGTTTTAATTTGAATATATTTTCAGATATAAAAAATAATAAAATTCATTTGGATATTGTGGGCTACTGTGTGTAAATAAAGCCAGAAAAAGGTGAATATTTTGAAAGGGGGTGGTGACCCACTGTATTTGATAGATTCTTTATTTGATTTAGTGCACGTATTATGGCCCTTGCAATGTTTTTCATTGAGCCCCCCCTCTCTAATGTGCACTGAACAAAAATATAAACGCAACAATTACAAAGATTTTTCTGAGTTACATTCGATATAAGGAAATCAGTCAATTGAAGTACATTCATTTAGCCCTTAATCTATGGATTGCACATGACTGGGAATACAGATAAGCATACGTAGGTCACAGATACCTTAAGAAAACCAGTCAGTATCTGGTAGTGACCATTTTCCTCATGTAGCGCAACACATCTCTTTCGCATAGAGTTGATCAGGCTGTTGATTCTGGCCTGTGGAATGTTGTCCCACTCCTCTTCAATGGCTGTGTGAAATTGCGGGAACTGAAAAGCACGCTGTCGTACATGTCGATCCAGAGCATCCCAAACATGCTCAATGGGTGACATGTCTGGTAAGTATGCAGGCCATAGAAGAACTGGGACATTTTCATCTTGCAGGGATTATGTACAGATCTTTGCGACATGGGGCACTGCATTATTATGCTGAATCATGAGGTGATGGCGGCGGATGAATGGCACGATAATGGGCCTCGGGTTCTCATCACGAAATCTCTGTGCATTAAATTTGCCATCGATAAAATCCATTTTTTGTTGTTGTCCGTAGCTTATGCCTGCCCACCGCCACCATGGGGAACTCGGTTCACAACGTTGACATCAGCAAACGACTCGCCCACACTACACCATACATGCTGTCTGCCATCTGCCAGTTGAAACCAGGAATAATCTGTGAAGAGCACACTTCTCCAGCGTGCCAGTGGCCATCAAAATTGAGCATTTGCCCACTGAAATCAGTTACGACGCACAACTGCAGTCAGGGCAAGGCCCTGGTGAGGACGACGAGCACCCAGATGAGCTTCTCTGAGATGGTTTCTGACAGTTTGTGCAGAAATTATTTGGTTGTGCAAACCCACAGGTTCATCAGCTCTCTGGGTGCCTGGTCTCAGATGATCCCGCAGGTGAAGAAGCTGGGTGTGGAGGTCCTGGGCGTGCGAGGTTACACGTGGCCTGTGGTTGTGACTGCCAAATTCTCTAAACAACATTGGAGGCGGCTTATGGTAGAGAAATCAACATGACATTTTCTGGCTACAGCTCTGGTGGACATTCCTGCAGTCAGCATGCCAAATATATGCTCCCTCAAAACTTGACACATCTGTGGCATTGTGTTGTGTGAAAAAAATGCACATTTTAGAGTGGCCTTTTATTGTCCCTAAACAAGGCGCACCTGTGAAAGGATCATGCTGTTTAATCAGCTTCTTTAAAAGCCACACCTGTCAGGTGGATGGATTATTTTGGCAAAGGAGAAATGCTTAATAACAGGGATGTAAACAAATTTGTACACAAAGTTTGAGAGATATAAGCTTTTTGTGTTTATGTCAAATTTCTGGGATCTTTTTTTTCAGCTCGTGAAACATGGGACCAACACCTTACATGTTGCGTTTATATTTTTGTTCGGTGCATTCGGAAAGTTTTCAGATCCCTTGACTTTTTCCACATTTTGTTACGTTACAGCCCTATTCTAAAATTGATTGAATTATTTATTTTCCACATCAATCTACACACAATACCTCATAATGACAAAGCGAAAACAGGTTTTTAGAAATGTTTGCAAATATAAAAAATATAAAAAGATAAATACTTTCTTACATAAGTATTCAGACCCTTTGCTATGAGATTCGAAAAGTGAGATAAACTCTGAAATACAGGTGTGCCAAGCTTGTAGCGGCATGCCCAAGAAAACTGAAGGCTATAATCGCTGCCAAAGGTGCTTCAACAAAGTACTGAGTAAAGGGTCTGGATACTTAGGTAAATGTGATTTTTCCATTTTTTTGCAAACATTTCTCATCCTGTTTTTGCTTTGTCAATATGGGGTATTTTGTGTAGATTCACGAGGGAAAAAAATAATAATAATTTAATCCAATTTAGAGTAAGGCTGTAACGTAACAAAATGTGGAAAAAGTATAGGGGTCTTACCACCTAACGAATGCACTGTATGTGTGCTTACGGAAGTGGTTTGTGACACATTTGCTTCTTCCCCTCACCACCATTCTCCGGCCGGCCGCTCATCTCCCTGGCATGCCAGCCTCACTTCCTCTGACAGGCCGTTGCTCACGGTGAAGTGGCCAACCCTGTCACCTACTGGCTCTTTGGGAATCACTTTCCCCACATGTTCAATCCTCTTTTTCACTCGCTTACTTTACACCACAACTGTTTAATGGGCGTGCTTCCTGTTTGGGCTCTGAGACATGAACAGACCTTATTGATTTGCATATGCGTCAAACATACGACCTGCAACTGTCATTCAATGGTGCTGATACACAAACCCTCGAACCCTTTTTACCCTATTCATCCATTATGCTTGTCATTTGACCTATGTGAGCGATGTGTCTGCACTTTCGTCATGTCTGTAATTCTTTCAAAATCCTGTGTATTTCCAGAAGCAGGCTGTCTATCCTTGCTGTGCCTGCTACTAGAGTCTAAAATGAATACTAACCCTGTGGTCTCGAGTTTTATTGAGCTCCGTCTGTCGGTCTGAATCTACAAATTCACATCTATGTAGGTTTCACCACCGCCATTTTCATCATTTCTTATTTTATACATTTTTTACCAAAGTGAAGCCGCTCCAAAAACACAAACCAATTCCAACCATGAAACTGCCAATGGAGCAGTGGGGAATCCCAACGTCATCCACCATCATTCAGACAGTTTGTGGACCTGACCTAACTCTGCATGATGTCAGGCCCTGTAGCCAGACTATGCCACGTAGAGAAACCAGAACAAAGCATCTGGAGGAAACCAGAACAAAGCATCTGGAGGAAACCAGAACAAAACCAGAACAAAGCATCTGGAGGAAACCAGAACAAAACCAGAACAAAGCATCTGGAGGAAACTAGAACAAAACCAGAACAAAGCCTCTGGAGGAAACTAGAACAAAACCAGAACAAAGCATCTGGAGGAAACCAGAACAAAACCAGAACAAAGCATCTGGAGGAAACTAGAACAAAACCAGAACAAAGCCTCTGGAGGAAACTAGAACAAAACCAGAACAAAGCCTCTGGAGGAAACCAGAACAAAACCAGAACAAAGCCTCTGGAGGAAACCAGAACAAAACCAGAACAAAGCCTCTGGAGGAAACCAGAACAAAACCAGAACAAAGCATTTCTCAGTCAAATGTTCATGAAAGGGAATCCATATTAAATTGTGCAAGTCTTGCTGTTATCATTGTGTTTTTCCAGAGAAAACAGTGCTACTTTAACAATGGTGCTCAATGCTCTTGACCAGTTGGGATAGTAAACGGCATGTCCTCTCTCTCCTATAATGAACTTGCAAATATTGATATAGTTTATATATAGGCCGTCTCTCATCAGCCCTACTCCATATATTATATAGGAGAGAGAGGACATGCTGTTTACTATCCCAACTGGTCAAGAGCATTGAGCACCATTGTTAAAGTAGCACTGTGTACCAGCACTCATATGCTTTGTGAGAATGTCACCAATAAGTTATTACTTCTGTTGCATATGGCTACACTACTGTTCAGATGGCTATGCTACTGTAAGTATGGCTATGCTACTGTTCATATGGCTACACTACTGTTCATGCCAAATGCTAAATATTTGTAATATTTTTTACTTATTTTCTCACAGTTTGAGAAATGTGTCGATTTCAGTGTTATCAGTCAATGTGTTAATTAGCTATTTGGTTAACCCCTTTCTCTCCCTCTCTCCTCCACAGCATGTTTTTGGGGGTGAAAACGATGTCGCACGGGACAACCATGTCACGTTGCAACAATAGCAATGTCACCCGGCCCTCTCTGCAGTGACCCTGCACAGCAAAGGATGCTGGGAAATAACAAACACTATTATCCCGGGGAGGACGACAAGGATGGGGAGGATGAGGAAGAGGAAGAGGAGCAGGGACAAGAAAACAACAAGGGGGATGGTAGAGAGAAGGAGAATGGAGGGATGGAAGGGCTCGAGGAGATTGAGATGAAGGGAGGCAGACAATCACGCGAAGGGAAAGGGGAGGGAGGTAAACCCTCAGCCATTGTGGTTGGAAGGCAGAGAGGGGACCGGACACTGAGGCCAGACAATCCAGGAAATAGAGGCATCCCTTATACGTCCAATCAGGCCCCTCATAAGCAGCAGCACCAGCAGCAGTATCACCCGGCCCCATCCACTCAGACCCAGAAAAGACGTGCTCACATGGAGCGCAGTATGACCACAGTGGCACCCATAGAGGACACTCGACTGACCATGATGGTGTTCCGCATTGGAATCCCTGACATCAAACAGACAGTAGGTGCATGTTTCACGGTACTGCTAAGTACAAGTATGTCAAGCTGCTATTATATACTTCTTATGTTACTATCATTACATACATTCAGTGTAACAGCCAAGCCCAGGCCAGAGATAAACCCTGAGGGGAACCATACTCAATTCAGAACAACCATCTCTGTCACACACAGTGCCTTCAGAAGGTATTCATACCTCTTGACATACCTCTTCTTTTAGGGCCCATAATGCAACTATTCAGAAAATGGGCGTGGCTTCACAACATTATCGAATTTGAATAAAATGGTGGAAAATATGCAGCTGAAGTCTGACGAGAGCGGATACAAATTCATTGCTTTAACAAATTATGACAAATGTTAAGAAAATGTTGAGCAATGTAATCAAGTAATGACTTTCAAATAAGTTTCATTACATGTTATGTTGGCTGACAATTTGTTAGCTATGCTGTCCTTACGAAGCGCATAGCATATTATTGCAGCAGTATGTACCAATATGTTAGCTAGCTACCTAACATTACTTGGCTACTGATACTTGCCAGTCAAACATGCCAGTATATTAACTATAGTCTATATAACTAACTACACAACGTTTATTGACTTATTAGTGATTATTTGTGCGTTCTCAATGGACATGGTTAATTCTGTCTAACTACTCTGATTTCAGAGCACTCTCATCTGAGTGTCAGAGCTCATAATAACTGATGAATTTACTCAACACCCGTTGAATATGGTCTGAGTCAGTAAACGTCAGCAAAAAAAGCGTTATTAAGTTGTTGCCAGCAGCACAGTTACAGTCACCAAAGCTCTGGATAACATGAAAACAGACTAACCAGCTCTGCTAGGGCGAATAAAAAATACGGACATTGCAATTTATTGCCCTGGCCACATCTGCAGTCCTCATGCCTCCTTGCAGAATACTTAAGGCACGTTCACGCAGATGAGCAGGGACACTGGGCATCTTTCTTTTGGTGTTTTTCAGAGTCAGTTGAAAGGCCTCTTTAGTGTCCTAAGTTTTCATAACTGTGACCTTAATTGCCTACCGTCTGTAAGCTGTTAGTGTCTTAACGACCCTTCCACAGGTGCATGGTCATTAATTGTTTATGGTTCATTGAACAAGCACGGGAAACAGTATTTAAACCCTTTACAATGAAGATCTGTGAAGTAATTTGGATTTTTATGAATTATCTTTGAAAAACAGGGTCCTGTTTCGTTTTTTGCCGAGTTTAGCATATACTCATTAAGTATGTAATATACAGTATGTTAGTATGGGTATTTGAACACAGCTCCAGTGTCTGTTGGGAACAAACTGAGCCAAGTTTTCCGCTAGGATTTGCCTGTGCTTATAGCTGTATTCTGTTTCTTTTTATCCTCAAAAAAAAAAAACCTCCCTAGTCCTTGCCGATGACACGCATACCCATAACATGATGCAACCACTGCAATGTTTGAAAATATGAAAAGTGCTACTCACTGATGTGTCGTGTTGGATTTTGCCCCAAACATGATACTTTGTATTCTGGACAAAAAGTGAATTTCTTTTCCACATTTTTTCCAGTGTTACATAAGTGTCTTGTTGCAAACAGGCTTCTGTCTTTTTACTCTGTCATTTAGGTTAGTATTGTGGAATAACTACAATGTTATTGATCCATCCTCAGTTCTCATATCACAACCATTGAACTCTGTAACTGTTTTAAAATACCCATTGGCATCATGGTGAAATCCCTGAGCAGTTTCCTTCCCCTCCGGCAACTGAGTTAGGAAAGACGTCTGTTTCTTTGTAGTGACTGGGTGTATTGATACACCATCCAAAGTGTGATTATTCACTTCACCATGCTCAAAATAATATTCTATGTCTGCTTTTAAAATGTTTACCCATCGACCAATAGTTGCCCTTCTTTGCGAGGCATTTGAATACCTCCCTGGTCTTTGTGGTTTCATCTGTGTTCGAAAATGCACTGCTCAACTGAGGGACCTTACAAATAATTGTACGTGTGGGGTACAGAGATGAGGTAGTCGCTCAAAAATAATGTTAAACACTATTATTGAACAGAGTGAGTCCATGCAACTTATTATGTGACTTGTTAGGCACATTTTTACTCTTGAACGTATTTAGGCTTGCCATAAAAAAAGGGCTTGAATACTTAATGAATCAAAACATTTCAGCTTTTAATTGTTTATTAATTTCTAAATGTTTCTACTAACAGAATTCCGCTTTGACATCATGGTGCATTCCGTGTAGATCAGTGACATAAAATCTCAATCGAATCCATCTTAAATTCAAGCTGTAACAATAAAATGTGGAAAAGGTAAACGGGTGTGAATACTTTCTGAAGGCACTGTAAGTTATCTATACATGAAGAACAAAAATCTATGGAGACTTGACTCACTTAATAATCCAATGTAATTGACAGCCTAAAGCCATTCATTATCATCAAAATTACAGTGTTCTCTCTTCTCACTAAAGTTAGCAATGACTTGCCCTTTCAGTTGCTTTCTTGGTATTGCACAGGTAGGTGAGATTGTGGGTGAGAATTGGCTAACAAATCAGTCTGTATAGCGGCATTTCAGGTGAAAATGGGTGCCCTATGCTAACCCTTCGCCTGTTATGAATCTTCTCTGTACTCCAATTCCCAGAACATTCCCAACTGTTCTACATGTCAGCTAATCTGCCCTCAATATAACAGTAATTGTTAATTATCTAATAGGGTTTTAATGAGTTTGGAGAGGACTGGGAAGTGAGCAGCATTGTGAAAGGCGTAAACACCAAGAGGGCATTTGGTGTCTTGGTCTTAGAGCACTTTCACCAACGGGTACCTAGACTGCCCACTACCCACTCCAACAAACACTTACAGTACCTCTCACAGGAAATATAATTGTTTGAAATGAAAGGAGGATGGAGAGAATGAGGTGCATACTGTTGGCTAAAAGTTTGAGAGAGAGAAGGAGAGAGGGAGAGAGAGAAGGAGAGAGGGAGAGAGAGAAGGAGAGAAGGAGAGAGAGAAGGAGAGAGAGAAGTACAGGATATTAGAAAGGGAGAGGCAATTACAGGGGGATCGAGATCAGGTCACACACAACATACATCCATCCATTGATCAGTAATTTATGTCTGAACAATGTCTGAACAATGCTATGTTCAATGTAATAAGGACAGCTGCTGAGGGCATCCCATAAAATCCTGTAGGAATCCACAGAATGATGGGGAGGAAGTGTCACACTCATTGGCCTTGGCTTATTCCATATTTTGTTGTGTTACAGCCTGAATTCAAAATGGATGAAATAGATGTTTGTCTCACCCATCTACACACAATACCTAATAATGACAAAGTGAAAACATGTTTTTATATATATATTTTTTTGCAAATGAAATGCAAAAATATGAAAGTTGCGTAACTATTCACACCTCTGAGTCAATACTTTGTAGAAGCAACTTCGGCAGCGATTACAGCTGTGAGTCTTTTGGGGTAAGTCTCTAAGAGCTTTACACACCTGGATTGTACAATATTTGTCAATTTAATCTCTAGAAAATGATTCAGGCTCTGTCAAGTTGGTTGTTGGTCATTGCTAGACAGCCATTTTCAAGTCTTGCCATAGATTTTCATGCCGATTTAAGTCAAAACTGTAACTCGGCCACTCATGAACATTCAATGTTGTCTTGGTAAGCAACTCCAGTGTAGATTTGTACTTTTTTTAACGTTATTGTCCTGTTTAAAGGTGAATTCATCTCCCAGTGTCTGTAGGAAAGCAAGTCTCTAGGATTTTACCTGTGCTTATAGCTGTATTCCATTTATTTTTATCCCAAAAAACTCCCAAGTCCTTGTCGATGACAAGCATACCCATAACATGATGCAGCCACCACCATGCTTGAAAATATGAAGTGGTACTCCGTGATGTTTTGGATTGACCCAAACGTGACGCTTTGTATTCTGAAGAATTTGTCAAACAAATTGCCACATTTTATGCAGTATTACTTTTTTTGCAAATAGGATTGCATGTTTTGGAATTATTTTATTTTATACAGGCTTTCTTCTTTTCACTCTGTCATTTGGGTTAGTATTGTGGGATAACTACAATATTGTTGATCCATCCTCAGTTTTCTCATATCACAACCATTAAACTCTGTAACTGTTTTAAAATCTCCATCGGCCTCAAGGTGAAATCCCTGAGCAGTTAACTTCCTCTCTGGCGACTGAGTTAGGAAGGACACCTGTATCTTTGTAGTGACTGGGTGTATTGATATACCATCTAAAGTGTAATTAATAACTTCACCATGCTGAAACGGATATTCAGAGTATGCTTATTTTATTTTTTACACATACCAATCGGTGCCCTTCTTTGCGAGCCATTAAAAAACCTCACTGGTCTTTGTGGTTGAATCTGTGTTTGAAATGCACTACTTGTTTGAGGGATCTTACAGATAATCGTACATATGGGGTATAGAGATGGAGTTGTCATTCAAAAGTCATGTTAACCACTATTATCGAACACAGAGTGAGTCCATGCAACATGTGACTTGTTAAGCACATTTTTACTCCTGAACTTATTTATGCCATAATAAAGGGGTTGAATACTTATTGACTCATGACATTTCAGCTTTTAATTGTTTCTTAATTTATTTTTTTATTTTTATACAAATAAAATTTCAGTTTGATATTATGGGGTATTGTGTGTGGATCAGTGGCACAACATGTCTATTGAATCCATTGTAAATTCAGGCTGTAACACAACAGCATGTGGAAAAAGTCAAGGGGTGTGAATACTTTCTGAAGGCACTGTATATTACATTAGCTCCATGGGATTGCACGCGCACGCGGACGCGCACGCGCACGCGCACACACACACACACACACACACACACACACACACACACACACACACACACACACACACACACACACACACACACACACACACACACACACACACACACACACACACACACACACACACACACACACACACACACACACACACACACACACACAGACACACATACACACCAGACACACATACACACATACAACCCCCCCCATATGGTTTTACCTCCCAGGGAATACCAAGGCATTGCTACGGCAACGGGTGCCTTGCTCCTCTAATGAACTGGTTGCCATGCCAATGCTGTTGGCTACAGTATCATATGTAGAGGCAGAGGGGGAGAGGAGGGAGACAAGGAACTATGCTGAACTGTACCATTTTATTTACAGATCATAAGCATGGGACAATAGCTCTGTGTGTATCTCACTAACCCCCTTCTCCTATACACACATGAAGTTCCAAGACAAACATCGCAAAGGAATTGTCGTTCCAAGAAAAAAAAACGACATTGGGAATAAATAATATAGAAGCGCTACCAGACGCATATAAAAACATCAAAGACATTGTCCATTGTGACCAGAAAGCCTCTAGTGTATCAAGCACAGACATGTGTGGGGGGGAAAAGCTCTTTATCCTTCAAAGAAGTTTAAAAAGAAAATCTCTATTTCTCATTGACTGCAATGCAGGTCTAGGCGTATGGCATAGGCAGATAATTGGTTTAGATGAGAGAGCGTTGAGTCTTTTGTGTCTTGAGTCTTGTTAACGACACTGAACGAAAAATAGCAAATCAGTCAATTTAAATCAATTCATTAGGCCCTAATCTATGGATTTCACATGACTAGGAATACAGGTATGCATATGTTGGTCACAGATGGCACGACAATGGGCCTCAGGATCTCATCACAGTATCTCTGTGCAATCAAATGGTCAATCAATAAAATGCAAGTGTGTTCATTGTCCGTAGCTTATGCCTGCCCATACCATGACCCCACCGCCACCATGGGGAACTCTGTTCATAATATTGACATCAGCAAACAATTCACCCACATGACTTCATACACGCTGTCTGTCATCACCGAGATCCATCTCTAAAGAGCACACTTCTTCAACATGCATCGAAGGTGAGCATATGCCCACTGAAGTCGGTTTCGACGCCGAACTGTAGTCAGGTCAAGACCCAGGTGAGGATGACGAGCAGGCAGAAGAGCTTTCCTGAGATGCTTTCTGACCGTTTGAGCAGAAATTCTTCGGTTGTGCAATCCCACAGTTCCACCAGCTCTCTGGGTGGCTGGTCTCAGATGATCCCACAAAAGAAGAATCCGGATGTGGAGGTTCTGGGCTGGCGTGGTTACACGTGGTGTGCAGTTGTGAGACCGGTTGGACGTACTGCCAAATTCTCCAAAACAACGTTGGAGGCGGCTTATGGTAGACAAATTAACTTTCAATTCTCTGGCAACAAGTCTGGTGGACATTCCTGCAGTCAGCATGCCAATTGCACGCTCCCTCAAAACTTGAGACGTCCTTGGCATTGTGTCGCCTGACAAAACTGCACTTTTTAGAGTGGCCTTTTATTGTTCCAGCACAAGGTGCACCTGTGTAATGATCATGCTGTTTAATCAGCTTCTTGATATGCCACACCTGTCAGGTGGATGGATTATCTAGGCAAAAGAGAAATGTTCACGAACAGGAATGGAAAAAAATGTATGCACAACGTTTGAGAGAAATAAGCTTTTTGTGTATTTGAAACATTTCTGGGTTCTCTTATTTCAGCTCAAGAAATGTTCAGTGTTCATAGTTAATTCAATGTTTTAAAATGAGTCGGAACGGTGATAGCGAATCAGCAGCTTTACAGTTAATGAGCACAGTTTGATGTTTAATAGGTAGTAGGCCTATGCTAGCTCAGTTAGATTATACATTTATTTCAAGAAGCATATGAATGATTATTGTCAGCTTTAAATGAGACCAGTAAAGTGCCATCGATGGAACCAGTTTTCATAAAGTACTACATCTACTTTTAATACAAAAACTTGTCAATCATGAGCCGTAAATACAGCCTCGATGTCACCACATTTTCGTTAATTAACTGTAATTATAATTTAGATTTGGATCACAAATTGTTTGCCAAGCTAATTATACACCTTTCAGTCAAATCAAATGGCATTTAAAATGTAGAACACACCTTTGACCCACTCCTTACTTCCATCCTACACGCACCCCCCCGCACACACACACACGCACACGCACACACACACACACAAGCACGCACGCACGCACGCACCCACACGCACGCACGCACGCACGCACGCACGCACACACACACACACACACACACACACACACACACACACACACACACACACACACACACACACACACACAAACCACCTTGAAAACAATACATTCATGATCTCCCTCTTATCAACTGTTCACTGTGCTGTCTTGTCTCTCGTCTCCTCCCTCTGTCAGAGGTGTCTGCAGTTTGACCCTGACTTCACAGTTTGGAGCGCCAAGCAGGAGGTCATCTGTTCGTTGAGCGAGCCACTGTGGGACGTCTATAACTATGGCCTCTT
Organism: Oncorhynchus keta; assembly: GCF_023373465.1. Lineage (NCBI taxonomy): Eukaryota > Metazoa > Chordata > Actinopteri > Salmoniformes > Salmonidae > Oncorhynchus > Oncorhynchus keta. The sequence goes on from NC_068444.1 coordinate 46,551,482, forward strand.
TCAGCCCGCCGGAGACGGATGCGATGCCATGTTCCTGGAGGAGGAGTGCTGCCTCCGAAACTACCCACAGTCCTTTGAGAAAGGGGTGCCTTACCTGGAGGTATTTTGATGGAAGACACTGGGAAAACGTTGTTAGATAGTGATGCAGTAAAAATATCTTTATCCCATTTAGGCTTTTCAGGAAGATAATTTAAAAATGGACTTTGATTAATGGGCTGCCCACCAATCTGATCTCCATTTTGTTTTAAATGCATGACCTCCACCATAACCACAACCACCTTGTAGGAGCAAACACATTTCTTATAGATATATTTAATATACGTTTTTAGTGGTTTTGCAGTGCATGGATGTGATTTTTCACTGTGGAGCTTCACATACTATTCAAGTCCTATACAGTACAGTGATACCTATATACTGATATTATGATGCCCTCTTGTGGTGCATCTTTTGCAAGTGTTCAGGGTGGGGTTCCAAATATGCAACAGATCCGGGTTAGGGTTGATTCCAGAGGCACTACAGTGTTAAGATTAGGCCAAGTTGGAGCCAGGAACATGAAAATAAATGTGGTTCTTATCCTTCAGATGGTTGTAAAGATTTAAATAAATGTTTTACCATATATGTTTTCTGTTTTACAGTTTAGGTACAAGACCAGGGTATACAAACAGACAAACCTGGATGAAAAACTACTTACAAAATTGCACACCAAGGTACTTCCTATTTTGTGATAATATTCCTATGTCACTTTTGTAGGTGAAACATATTTGTACAACTATGCTAATTCATGTTCCTTGCTAACAACAAATGTTACCACGACATTAGAGAACGATCCCTTAAGAGTCTCATTAGGTCATTAACTTACGTTGTCATGGGAATCTTCCTGGGATGTGCAAGGAATGTTTCCAAGGGACCATTCCCTTAATGTCAATTAGAACCAGAACGTGGTTACCATGTTCTCAGAACTTAAGAAATGAATGTTCTAGAAATGTTTCATTGGAACGTTGCAAGAACATTCATGTGTCCAGTTTTCTGTGGGTTAGGAGAATATTCCATCAACGTTGCCCCAAACACACACAGAACATGGTTGCCATGTTCTCAGAACACAAGATGTCAATGTTCTAGACACGTTTTATGGGAACGTTGCAGATTCCATCAACGTCCTACCAAACATACACAAAAAATAAGCACATGGCCTAGAGATATCCCTTGTTGGGACAGTATTTAGGGAATTTGTCATTGAAGCTGGTGTCCTGGGTTTGAGACCTGCTAGGGGATTCACCCTACTCTCACATTCTTCGCAATGCATATGTTAATGTCATTATTGCTGTTTTGAATTGCATTTATCAGACATTTTGATTGTTTGTATGGACATTTTGTTACACTTGGACACATTATTTATATATTTTTGTTGATTATCATGTGTTTCTCCTCTTTCACTAATTCCTGGAACTTTGGCTACCAGCTCTGTCAGGTTTGATGTGGTGTTTCTGGACGAAGAGATCAACGCTGCCTTTTCAGAGTTAGCATTTTACTCAAATGTTGTTCTCTTTCTCCTCGATGTAACTTAAAAACAATGGGTGCATTTGCACAAGGAAAACGTTAAGCAGGGTAACAACACAGCTGCCATCATTCTTTGATTTTCGGCATTACAATAGTCTATTGGAAACGAGTTAGCCTACAGCATGAATTCCATTAGCATGAGACAAGGCTTTTACAGAATGTAACACACCGGCCAAGAGAAAGTGAGATACGTAGTCAGTTGTCCAACTGAATGTACTCAACTGAAATGTGTCTTCCGCATTTAACCCAACCCCTCTGAATCAGAGAGGTGCAGGGGGCTGCCTTAATCGACATCCATGACTTCGGCGCCCAGGGAACAGTGCCTTGCTCTGGGGCAGAACGACTGATTTTTACCTTGTCAACTCAGGGGTTCGATCCGGCAAACCTTCCGGTTGAGCCCAACGCTCTAACCACTAGGCTACCAAAATATATGCTTCTGAAAGTAATCTACGGGTTACTTGAAAACATAACTGTAATACTATTACAATATTTGAAACCAGTAACTAGTTATTTTACTCCGTCAATCATAAAAGTAAGTAAGTAATATATTACCCCAACACAGTTCCCAAGTGATTCTGTTGCAATTTGTCTATTTTTCCTGGAGATAGAACTTTGTGTTGTGTATTGTTTTGGTATAACTGACATCATCATTGCTTAGCTGGCAAATATGAGAAAGTACAGACATGCTACTGTAAATATGCACAGTTCTCATATTCGGAGAACAGGACAGCCATGTGTTTCTATCAGTGGCAACACCACTTTTTCGGCTGGAGGGTTGATGCAAAAACATCCTTGGTTGACAACCCCTGATGTTTTTTTTGGGGGGGGGGGGCTTAGGGGATAAGTGGTGGGAGGTGGGAAACCTCGGTTGGGAGCCATGCTTTTTCGGGTGGGGGGCAGATAGAAATGTGGCGGGCAAGAGGATGGAGGGCGGGTGGGGGAACTGAAAACATGGTTTGGGGGGTACAACAGAAAAACATATTTGGAAATGAATATGTGATATTTTTTTTACTTTAACCTTTATTGAACTAGGCAAGTCAGCCAATTGTGCGCCGCCCTTTGGGACTCCCAATCACAGCCGGATGTGATGCAGCCTGTATTTAAACCAGGTAGTGTCTTAGACCACTGCGCCACTCGCGAGCTCAAATTAAATGAATGAATCTTGAAAATATATGAATTTGAAGATTGTACCTGTAAAACCCACCAACAAAAAACATGACAAAATAAATATACATTTGGTCACAAAAAAATAAACACCACTACCGCCTGGGCCATGTTTCGGCAACAAATAAGGAATGTTCCAGATACACACGTTTGTTCTACATGGTATATGTGGTGAGATTTTAAAAATGTGATAGCTCAGCATCTCAAAGAAAATCGAGAATTTTCAATGAGAAACACATTTGAATTAGATCCTTATAGGTGTGTTGTAACTGTTGCCTAATAATGACATAACATATTGCTAAGAATGTGAGAGTAGGGTGACTCCCTTAGCGGGTTTCAAACATAGGCCACCAGCACCAATGACAAACACCCTAACCACTGTCCCAATAAGGGATTTATTGGGCATGTGCTTATTGATCCAGTATAGTTAGGCCCTGTCCAGAGGAAATCCTAAACCCTCCTCCTTAGGCATTTGTGTAGATCTAAAAGAACGTGATAGGTGTGAGCAATGTGGTGAATGCACTTTGAAGTAAATCGCAGCTCTATTAAAAGTACAAACAAGATACATTTGTATTGATCATAGTGATTCAGGAGTGTAATTAAAACAGGTTAATATGCCCCACCAACAATATAGAACTATACAGAAAGCCCTTAAATTGTTCAAATAAGTAAATGAAATCGAACTAGAGAGAATAGGCAAATTAACTGACAACCTACACAGACATGGTGGCATAGCGGTAAGAGCTGAATGCTGAGTTCAGATCCCAGGTGAGAACATGTTATATAGTAATGACTGTATAAATAAACATCCAAAATGTAATCATGTGTGTTAAATATGTAACTTAAAAGCTATGTGTATGTATTCCTAACCTTGTCAATAGACAAAAAGAGCTGTGAATGCATCAGGGGTTTACCAATCAGGTCCTTGATGGGCTTGGCAACAGTAACAAAGCCATGTCTAATGAAACATGTTTTTTCGGAAAACATTTCTTTGGGACTATCAGGCTGTGTCCTGACAACTGCTACACCTTCCTATGAAACGTGTCTGGTACATTATTAATACGTCATGCAATTTCTAAACGGTTCTACAGATACGGATGAAAATACCCTCGAATTAAATTTGACCGTCTACACTGTAATCCAGGGGTTTAGAACTCGTTCAGGGAACAGAACTGAAAACCGTAAAATAACAACATGTTTCATGGAACAGAAACGGAACCTGTAACAAAAGTGACCCATATTGTTCTGGAACAGCACCATTCTTTAAAAAGCATGGGAACCAGTTAATCATGTTAAGGAGTAAGATTTTTAATTAGCTAGAAAATAATATGCTTGTATCACGTTTCACTTTGGATTTATTAACTACAAAAAGGTAAGACGTGTTTTTAATTCTGGTGCCGCTCTGCACACACAAGATTGTTAGCTACCTAGCTCAAAGGACATTCAATTTCAGTCACATCTTGCACCATAGGCTACACTTGTCTGTCCATCACGCATTTAAACAACTGGCTTGATTGGTTAGGTAATTTAGTGAGGAAAATGTCAAAAACTGTTGATTTGACAGGTTAAAAAGGAACAGAAAGGATCTAAATAACCGGTACTGTCTTGAAGTTCAAACCGGTTCAGAACTTTATTTTGTTGGTCGGAAACAAAAAAATAGTGGTTCTGTTCAGAACTAAATTATTGGAAAATAATTTTGGTTCCAACCCCTGCTTTAACCTCATAGTCATTGTATAATTTCAAATCCAAAGTGTTGGAGTACAGAGCCAAAACAACAACAATTGTCACTGTCCCAAAACTTTTAGATCTCCCTGTACTGTAGATATAACGTTCCCCTAACTAATAGAAAACTTGACACTCAAACATTAGGAGAACATTACAGTTAACATTACAAAAACATTCTCTCTCCCTGGATTTGTTAGTTGGGTTTATGACAGACAAATGTTGATATTGGCCAGTAAACCTCTTACCGTGCAGGTGAGTCTGAAAAAGTTCATGGACTACATTGCAAGTGGATCAATAGATAAGATGTCAAAAGCCCTGGAAAAAGGTCTCGACCCAAACTACCATGACCCTGACAACGGAGGTGAGTTGAACACTAGCTTGATAGGGTTGCCACTGCATGACTTTAACACTGTTTTCAATCAAATGTCAAATGATAATTTCAGATATTGACAACCCTCTTAATCTCAAACACTTTCTCTGCTCCCCCTCTCTCCCTGTTCCTCCATTTCCTGCCTCCTTCCTCTCTCTCTCCATCTTCTTCAGAATCCCCACTGTCTGTGGCGGTGCAGTCTGGCATGACAGTGGAGGGGATCAGGGTGCTCGTTCAGGGTGGGGCCCATGTGGACTTTAGAACCAGAGATGGACTGACAGCTGTACACAAGGCTGTCAGGGCACACAATCACGTTGCACTGCTGGTAACTAGGACTACACACACACACACACACACACACACACACACACACACACACACACACACACACACACACACACACACACACACACACACACACACACACACACACACACACACACACACACCACGTTGCACTGCTGGTAACTAGGACACACACACACACACACACACACACACACACACACACACACACACACACACACACACACACACACACACCACGTTGCACTGCTGGTAACTAGGACTACACACACACACACACACACACACACACACACACACACACACACACACACACACACACACACACACACACACACACACACACACACACACACACACACACACACACACACACACACACACCACGTTGCACTGCTGGTAACTAGGACTACACACACACACTCACACAAAATAAACATGCATTTAATAAACATGTCTTTTCCCCCTCCTTGCTAGGCTCTTCTGTCCCTGGGAGCATCTCCTAACTACAAGGACCGATGTAGCCTGACCCCACTGTACCACTCAGTGCTGACAGGTGGCGACACCTCCTGCTGCGAGACCCTACTCTACTACAGGGCCAGACTGGGAGTGAGGGATGAGAATGGCTGGGAGGAGTCTCACCAGGTATCCGTCTGGCTGTCTGTCCGGCTGCCTATCTCAAGGATGGGGGTTGATATTGTTTTGGACTGTGTTTTGTAAATATGTCAGTATTTGACTTTGACTTTAATCGAATCTGAAGTATCATATTTTCATGTGTAATATTTTTTGTGTGTTGATTTTTGTGTATGTTTGTCTTCTGTGTATTAGCATACGTTGGTATAGTACATTAGGTGTTTAGCATACTTTCAATCTCCTGTCCTGTCCGTGTCTTAAACTTTTCACCCCTCGTTTTGCACTCTCCTTTCTCCTCCATTGAGAGACACCTTCTCGCTGGTCTCTTTCCGTTGTTTCCCTTTCTCCCTCTCTTCTTTTCTCTCCATAGCTCAGGGATGAAGAGGAATTTGGAATGCAAGAGATACACAAGGTACTGATCATCTAATCCATGAATACTTCCATTCAAGTTGTGAAGTTGGGGGAAGAGTGACTCTTAGGATCATGACCTTGCATGACCTTCCATGGTCTCAAAGGGGTAAAAAAAAGAAGATGAAAGAAAGCAGAGTTGAGTTATTTCTTCCTGAAACAGAGATCCTTCACAATTCAGTACATTCATCTCATGTAACTGTTGAGATGCGGATAAATATTAGACACCATTAGACACCATCTCGTGCTGACATCTGCTATCTCTGCGTCATTCACTCACTATCTCAGTGCGCTGCTGTACACCAGTGTGGTGTCATTCTATTTTACTTTATTTTATGTTAACTTATGTAGTGTCCTGTGTTTTGTTACTTCTCTCATTTTGTGTTGTGTTATTTTAAGTGCAAATAACGAAAGCGGAAACCATTAAGGGGAAGGTCAAAAGCTTGTTTACATTGTTTTAATTTCTTAATTTGTTCTTTATTTTGCAATGGTTCAGACATTCATCAGTTCTATCTTTCATTCTGTTTGTCTTTTAATGTGTCACAATTGTATGAATAAGCACAGTAATTGCATATTTTCAAGTGATTGTGAAGTGATGACCCTTTCGATACTCTCTGTGATGTAATCTTTCGATACTCTCTGTGATGTAATCTTTCGATACTCTCTGTGATGTAATCTTTCGATACTCTCTGTGATGTAATCTTTCCATACTTTCTGTGATGTAATCTTTCCATACTTTCTGTGATGTAATCTTTCGATACTTTCTGTGATGTAATCTTTCGATACTTTCTGTGATGTAATCTTTCGATACTTTCTGTGATGTAATCTTTCGATACTTTCTGTGATGTAATCTTTCGATACTTTCTGTGATGTAATCTTTCGATACTTTCTTTACACCCCCTCCTCCCAAGGCCTGCCAGAATGGTTTTGCCCAGCACTTGGAGCACCTTCTGTTCTATGGGGCAGATACCACTTCTCAGAATGCCTCAGGGAACACCGCACTTCATATTTGTGCTCTGTATAATAAGGTAAGTATCGTTTTTTAAAATACAGGGACAACACAATAATCAGTGTTCGTGTCCATTCAAAGTTGAACTCAAAGTAACTGTTTTTTGAGTTTCAAATGTCTGTGTGACATTTTAGTCCTGAATTAAGTTAAACAGTGGCTGTCTTTCTGGCCTATCAGGAAAGCTGTGTTCGTGTTCTGCTCTACAGAGGGGCCAGTAAGGAAATTAAGAACAAGCATGAACAAACCCCCTTTCAGGTATCAATAACAACTTAATGTTTTCAGTTTTCTTTAGTTATTTATTCTGCCGACTAGCCCTAATGTAATCAGGTTTGCTATAAGTCAATAAACCATTGAGTTGAAAATCAGTTAGTTGTTTTAAATGTATTATTATCTAAGTGTTTATTAAATTGGGCATTTGCTGTTTTGGAGGGATTCTTACTTTACCCGATGCATGTGTTACAGTGTTGCATGTAATTGTATGTGTGCGTACATGTGTCTGTGTTTTGAAGGTAGCAGTAATGTCGGGCCATTTTGAACTTGGGGAAATCCTCAAAAACCACAGAGATGCAGATGTAGGTAAGTCTTGGTCCTCCACGTAGGTCTTTTCAGATTAGGAAGTGATTGATAGTGAGTTTTGGTGCATGAGTGTCTGTTAGCGTTGAATGGCAGGAACCCGGTTACCGAGATTTACTACCCAAAACCACTCCCTTTTCCCGGAATAAATAACTGCGAGAAACTGGTCAATTATAAGAAATTATTTATATAAATATATGGACGAGTTATGATAGAGTGGCATAGGAAAGATGCAATATTTGGTATAAAATGCTGTATATACATGTGAGAGGAGTGATGCAAGATATGTAAACATTATTAAAGCGGCATTATTAAAGTGACTAGTGATCCATTTATTAAAGTGGGCAATGATTTCAAGTCTGTATGTAGGCAGCAGCCTCTGTGTTAGTGATGGTTGTTTAACAGGATGGTAGTAGGGTGAACAGGCGGTGGCTTGGGTGGTTGTTGTCCTTGATGATCTTTTTAGCCTTCCATGTTGTAGGTGTCCTGGAGGGCAGGTAGTTTGCCCCTGTATACCACCCCTACCTTGTCACAACACAACTGATTGGCTCAAACTCATTAAGAAGACAATGCACACCTGTTAATTGAAATTAATTCCAGATGACTCCCTCATGAAGCTGGTTGAGAGAATGCCAAGAGTGTGCAAAGTTGTCATCAAGGCAAACGGTGGCTAATTTGAAGAATCTCAAATTCAAAATATATTTTGATTTGTTTAACATTCCATATGTGTTATTTCATAGTTTCGATGTCTTCACGATTATTCTACAATGTAGAAAATAGTACAAATGAAGAAAAACCCTTGAATGAGTCAGTGTGTCCAAACATTTGACTGGTACTGTATATCCTAGCCTACCTCTTTCAGGTAATACATTCAATGTACTATTAGCCAAAACATGTATCTAATGAATGTTGGGTTATGCATAAATACGCTTCCAACTTAAAACCTCGGTCTCTTGCACAATACGCAAGCACCTGCGTTCCGCTGGCCTCACCTTAAAAAAAACGTTCCGCTGGCCTTGGAGTCTCATGCGGAAAAAGCTAGACTAGAATAGCTTGCCGGACATTTTTTGTTGTTGTTGCGCTTCTTTTACCAACAGACTAATCAAAGAGGGATGCTTGCTCTTGTTTGCTTCAAAGTTAAATACAGCAGTCAATAGAACTCGTGGGTAGTTTGAAAGAAGAGCGAGCGCGCGATGGCGGTAGACTATAGCAGTTTTTTATTCAGACCCAGAACCATTCAATCTTTGAGAAGAGAAGGGAAACTCTAGTCCTATATTATTCAAGCGTGTCATTGCAATGATGAAGACAACAAAGCTTATTTCGTTTAACTGAAGAAGAAACGAACGACTGAAGCAACAATAGAGAGAGAAATAGTTAGGCAGGCTAATAACATTAGGGAAAATATTATGAAGGTATATATGCGGCTGTTTATTACACAAATATAAGCCCTATTTCAAAATTAAAATAAAACATTTTGAGTAACTTTTACAACTTTTTAAAGTAATTTTTTAGGCAGCATGTGCTGCACCAGAATCACATGTTCTCTCAGCTTTATCATGGTTTTGAACAATGTGCGTAAGTCCAGTCATATAATACAATACAGTACAGTAATACAATACAGTACAGTAATACAATACAGTACAGTAATACAATACAGTACAGTAATACAATACAGTACAGTAATACAGTCCACACTCAAAAAGAACAGCCTACTGGAGCTTGTTTCATTTCTTTACCCGAGAGAGCATATAGCTAGCCACATCTATAAGCTTTTCTGTTTTTCTGTCGAGCGTAATGCGCAGTAGCCTATATATCATATATGTATTGGATAATGGCACAATCATTTGGGCTTTTTGGGGTTTGGGATTATAAAAGTACTTTTTGATGTAGGCCTCGCAAAATGTATTTACTGTATGGCTCATCAGGCTCAGGTAGCATCAGCCTTGAATTCTAGATCAAAGCTCTAATCAAATCCAGACATAGGCCCATTTAAGTGACACTTCTGTTTTTTTCCGGGGAACACCGGGTTATCTGGGAGAAAAGTGATTTATTCTCCGGATGGAACATTTGTAAAATAAGGGGAAAATATTCTTCCTAAGTGTCTGTACTGTATGTCTGTCATGCTATCTGCTATAAATCACTTTGCAGTGCATTGTTTGGTATAAATGTTCTGCTTCATCAATCAACATGTGACTCAGAAGATCTGTTGTCTTTTGCCGTCATATTAAGTTGTTTTATCCCACTGGTAGATGGTGTTTGATGCGGTGCACTGGATCAGCATACAGAGGCTAATCCCTCGAAACATTTTACAAACTATTTTGTTTCTAAAAACACTATTGGTTCAGAGGTGGCCGGTTGACCTCAACCGATGTTTTGGATTATTGCTTGCCCAGTTTGAGGGTTGTATATCTGGTGTTCAAGTCCATCTGTGTTACTTGTCGATTGTCTTTGCATCCGAATCACTTGAGTCGGGTTGTTCATTGTTCACACTCTCACAGTATTCCCTCCCACTTTCTCTCAACTCTTGCACTAACCTCATTGTTTTTTCCACCTACCGGTGACTCTATTTTCTCAGTGCCCTTTCTGGAATCCCCAAAGTATGCTCCCAAAAGAGGAGAGAGTGCACGCACGCTCCCTCTCCTCATGGCTCACCCCTACCCCCTCCTGCGTGCTAACAGTGATAACAGCATGACCCTGCCTGACCCCATGGCCCTATCCAACAAGGCTGCTGGAGCCAATCCCATCCCTGGAAAGGTACATAGAGGCACAGTACGCAGATGTAGCAGGAGATTGCAACTGTACGGTTTATTGGGGAGCTGTGCTCTTAGTTACTTTGGGATGTTAACCAATGAATTGTGAGTGTGGGTCTGTGTAAGTCTCAACACAATTCTATATTTCATCCTGCGTGTGTGTGTGTATTCCCTCTCTGTCTAGGGTCGCAGGGCCTCTGAGGGTGTGAGGAGCTCCAGCAGTCCCAGGGCCCGTACCCGCTCCCCGTCGCGAGGAGGAGGGCAGAGCGACACGGAGGAGAGGCATCAAAGCAAACCACAGCGCGGCAGACAGGGGTGCGAACATACTGGAGGGAGAGACTGTAGATATTTCAATCGATTGATAACTAATGTGCATATCCAAAAAGTGATATTTTTACATGCATTTTGGTTGTCTACAGCCAATGGGGCTGTTACTAGCTTTAACGTTTCCAAAAATGTTATTCTCATAGTGTAAACCACTGTCATGAGCCATTTCTTGTCCCTCTATCTCCTTACTGGTATCCCCAGGTGTTGTTCCATGATACACAAACTCTTCCTCTGTCTTTCCTCTTGCAGTGCGACCTCAGCGGGTAGTGGCGGGTGGTCAGCTGGGGGTCAGATGAGGCATATGTACAGTGCGGTCCCAGGGCGAGTGTACATGGCCACGAGGGCCTACACTGCCCACAGAGACAAAGAGCTCAGCATCAGCAAAGGAGACAAAGTCAAAGGTAAGCGAGATTCAGAGAGGAGCGGATTTTTGGAGAGCCATTGTGTTGATTGTAAAGTTGGGATGACCCCTCTTCTCGTTGTTCTCTCTCTCTCTCTCTCTCTCTCTCTCTCTCTCTCTCTCTCTCTCTCTCTCTCTCTCTCTCTCTCTCTCTCTCTCTCTCTCTCTCTCTCTCTCTCTCTCTCTCTCTCTCTCTCTCACTCTCTCTCTCTCTCTCTCTCACGCTCTCGCTCTCTCTCCTCCCTTCTCTCAGTGTTGAGTGTTGGAGAGGGGGGGTTCTGGGAGGGCACAGTGAAAGGTCGTACAGGCTGGTTCCCCTCAGATTGTGTGGAGGAGGTCGGTCCTCCCAGTAAGGACAATCGATCAGGTGAGACAACACCAGCAACCTTATAGAAACCAAATACAATATGTGCTCAGACAAAGACACAATCCTCACTCGCATTGCATCAGCTCAGACAAACACCAACCAAAATCCCTCTACAGATGCTAACCCCGCATTTACTGAATGACTCATCTTATCGTCATTCAGTTGCCAACATTCTATTGACTGCAGGACATCCTCACAATGTTACATGCAGTAGGGCATGTATCACACCCACCCAGTAACATTAATAGCACACCACCACAACACCCCAACTTGATCATTGTGTGTTTCAGAGATGATGCAGTGGAATACAAAAGTATACAAAGACACACTGAGTACACAAATAGCGGGGACACAAAGACGACAAAAAAAACACACATTAATATAAATGTGACACATGATTTTTGGTTCCAGAGACGCGCAGTGAGAAAGCCAAGAGGAAGCTGTTCCGTAATGTCACCATGGGAGCATATGATGGCGTGGATGGCCCCAGGTAAGACTGGACTTGATCAAAACTTGTCATCTGCTGGCCCTCAGGGACTAGACGTATTGATGAATGACCTCACGCAAAGCTTTGGTTTTTTTTTACCCCTGGGACACATGGTCACCATGGTCACCAGGTTCTAAGGGTGGAGCAATCGTGAAGTAATGAAGGAACAGAAGACAAGAGGCTCGGGGAAATCACTAGCTAACTCTGCTAAGATTGAATACCCAGTACTAATCGTGCTCTGCAGCCCGTATGATTCTCAGTAGAACACATACAGTAAGCTTAGACATGATCTACTGTGATGTTTTAGCTGTGTTTTGTCACTTGTGTAGGTGGACAGCTAGAATCGGCTAATTCGTTGGTGTTTCTGATGGGCGTGTTTCTGGGTTGGAAATTGGAGGAAGGTGTGCGTGCGTGTAGGGTGAACCGGAAGTGATTGCGTGTTTATGCTATTGTGCAGCTGTTTTAAGACCATGCTGGCGCTAAAAGCACGGAAGTCAACAAGTCAGTTCAATTCTATTTCTTGTACATCTAGCAGACAAAGTTGCTTGACTTCTGCTTGTTCATCTGGCCCAAATCAAATCAAATCAAATGGTATTTGTCACATGAGCCCCAATACAACATTTCACATTACAGTAAAATGCTTACTTACAAGCACTAACCAACAATTCAGTTTAAAAAATAAAATAAAAAATAACTTTAAAAAAAAGAAGAATAAGAAATAAAAGTAACAAATATTTAGAGAGCAGCAGTAAAATAACTGGGGCGTACAGAGTCAATGTGCAGAGGCACCGCTTAGTAATATGAGGTAATATGTACATGTAGGTAGAGTTATTAAAGTGACTATGCAGAGATAATAACAGAGAGTAGCAGAAGTGTAAAGGGGGGCAATACAAATAGTCTGGGTAGCCTTTTGATTAGATGTTCAGGAGTCTTATGGCTTGTGGGTAGAAGCTGTTTAGAAGCCTCTTGGATCTAGACTTGGCGCTCCGGTACCGCTTGCCGTGCGGTATGAGAGAGAACAGTCTATGAACAGGGTGGCTGGAGCCCAACTCACATGACCAATCACCCCTCCGAATTCGCCCTTTCAGTCCTACTTATTTTCCCTGTTAAAAAAAATAATGCCATAAATGTTGACGATGGATTCCCTCTTCCCCATTGCATCTGTCTAATCCTCTAGCGTCAAGCTGCAGTCCAGCCCCAGACAGCTGCAGTTGTGGTGTGCATCATAAGGACTAACAGTGCTGTGTGTGTGTGTGTGTGTGTGTGTGTGTGTGTGTGTGTGTGTGTGTGTGTGTGTGTGTGTGTGTGTGTGTGTGTGTGTGTGTGTGTGTGTGTGTGTGTGTGTGTGTGTGTGTGTGTGTGTGTGTGTGTGGCTACGTGTGTGTGTGTGTGTGTGTGTGTGTGTGTGTGTGTGTGTGTGTGTGTGTGTGTGTGTGTGTGTGTGTGTGTGTGTGTGTGTGTGTGTGTGTGTGTCTACGCGTGTGTGAGCGTGCGGCACAACATCCTGATGATGAGTCTTGGGGATTTGGAGGTGATGAGCTTGCGTTCGGTCAATCGGCAGGTGTGAGGAGGGACTCCACGCCCCCAGGGTTTTGGGCTTTCAACGTGTAGCTGACATTAGCCGTGTGCTAAGAAGCTCTTATTATTAGCTTAATGAAGGTTCACCGGTATTTGGCTATGTGAATAATGGCCAGTGACTCAGACGGTGAATGACGTCTGTGTGAAGAGAGAGTGCATGTAGAAATGTGTGTAGTACAGTGGTGGTTATGTGGCCGTAATACAGTAGCATTTTGAACTGGATCCAGCTCCAGATGTACGGCTGCTGCTACCCATTGCATTTGTGTGTTTGGGAGAATGTCAATGAGAATTTTGAGTGGGTTTTGTTCGAATTTGAATGTTGCAAGTGCTGTTATGTGCATGTGTGTGTCTGTATTTGCAGATTAGGAAATCTCTCTGGAGTGGAAATCAGCTGTTTGTGAATCTGCCAGAAACCAGTCAGTGGATGTTCAAGTAAACACCGCATCCCTGCTGCCTGTTACCCCCCCTTCCCCCACCTGCAAAAGCATCTCTTTTCTGTACCTCTTTTATGCTAAACCACCACTCTCTCTTTCCCTCCCCCTTCCCTTTTTCACATCCAGCGTTCTCGCCCTCCTCTCTCTTGCACTCTCTCTCCTTGTCGCAGAGAACCATCTCTGTAGCTTTCCTTTTCTTTCTTTCACTCTCCCTCCCTCTCTACTCCTCTCTCTCTCTTTCGCACTGTCTTAAGCATGCAGGGTGTAGACGTGCTAGGCCAGCGCTCGCTCGCTCCCTCCTCTCTCTCTTCTCTCTCTTCTCCTCTCCCCCACTCTCGCGGCTCTCTCTGGCTGTGCTCTCGCTGGTAGAGCGAGAAGAGGAGGGAGAGGAGGGGGTGGAGGAGAGGTGGGGGGAAATGGCAATGGGGGGATGCGGAGAGAGAGATCTGTCTCTCTCTCTCTCCCTCTCTTCATCGTGGCCGTCACTGGGCCCCAGAAACAGGAGCGTGTGGTTCATTTACAGGTAGCCGCTGTTTCCTCATTCATTGCCTGGCTATGGATGTGAGGAGAGGACAATGGAGAGAGGGGAGAGGTAGATGCAACAGAGAGGCCGTGGATTTGAAAGGCGGATTAATAAGCTATGTATTGTGTGTGTGTGTGTATTTGTGTGTGTGTGTGTGTGTGTGAAATCCTCTTTTTCCAGTGTGTGTGTGTATTTGTGTGTGACGGAAGTGGCTACTGAATGGAGGCTCTGACTGCAGCATGTTTATCTCTGTTTCTCCCCTCTCATGTATTTCTGAGTGTAATCTGAGAGCACGCTGCAATGTCAGCTATATATTGCCATATCTCATAAACGGTGTGTTCCATCTGTGTTTGTACCACTAACATATAGGATGATAATTGTTTTATAGAAAGGGCGAGAGTGGACACATTAAGTGGTTTGTTTGTGATTTCCTTCATGTGAGTGTGTAAGTGGGTGTGAGCGCACAGGCACAGTGTGTGTCACTGTGGTTGAGTGTCGTTGTGGGAGTAGTTCATCTGTGTCGGTGGCCCTGAATTGTGTCTGCGTGTATGTTATTGTGTCTCATGTATGTCATTGTGTCTCATGGTTTAATTGTATGTATGTAAATGTAGAAGATGAGTATGTAAGTATGTATGCCTACAACGCTGCTTCTTCTGTACAATCCTGGAAGCTACAGAGGATGATTCAGGAATCAGAAGGGAGCGTACATGTAGGCTACTGTAATACTGTAGGCTACTGTAATACTGTAGGCTACTGTAATACTTTAGGCTACTGTAATACTGTAGGCTCCTCTAATACTGTAGGCTACTGTAATAATGTAGGCTACTGTAATACTGTAGGTTACTGTAATACTGTAGGCTACTGTAATACTGTAGGCTACTGTAATAATGTAGGCTCCTGTAATAATGTAGGCTACTGTAATACTGTAGGTTACTGTAATACTGTAGGCTACTGTAATACTGTAGGCTCCTGTAATACTGTTGGCTCCTGTAATACTGTTGGCTCCTGTAATACTGTAGGCTCCTGTAATACTGTAGGCTCCTGTAATACTATAGGCTACTGTAATACTGTAGGCTACTGTAATAATGTAGGCTCCTGTAATACTATAGGCTCCTGTAATACTATAGACTACTGTAATACTGTAGGCTCCTGTAATACTGTAGGCTCCTGTAATACTGTAGGCTGATGTAATACTGTTGGCTCCTGTAATACTGTAGGCTACTGTAATACTGTAGGTTACTGTAATAATGTAGGCTCCTGTAATACTATAGGCTCCTGTAATACTGTAGGCTACTGTAATACTGTAGGCTACTGTAATACTGTTGGCTCCTGTAATACTGTTGGCTCCTGTAATACTGTTGGCTCCTGTAATACTGTAGGCTACATTTAACATTTAAGTCATTTAGCAGACGCTCTTATCCAGAGCGACTTACAAATTGGTGCATACACCTTATGACAACCAGTGGAACAGCCACTTGCATCTAAATCTTGTTGGGGGGGAGAAGGGGGGTGAGAAGGATTACTTACCCTTACTTACCCTATCCTAGGTATTCCTTGAAGAGGTGGGGTTTCAGGTGTCTCCGGAAGGTGGTGATTGACTCCGCTGTCCTGGCGTCGTGAGGGAGTTTGTTCCACCATTGGGGGCCAGAGCAGCGAACAGTTTTGACTGGGCTGAGCGGGAACTGTACTTCCTCAGTGGTAGGGAGGCGAGCAGGCCAGAGGTGGATGAACGCAGTGCCCTTGTTTGGGTGTAGGGCCTGATCAGAGCCTGGAGGTACTGAGGTGCCGTTCCCCTCACAGCTCCGTAGGCGAGCACCATGGTCTTGTAGCGGATGCGAGCTTCAACTGGAAGCCAGTGGAGAGAGCGGAGGAGCGGGGTGACGTGAGAGAACTTGGGAAGGTTGAACACCAGACGGGCTGCGGCGTTCTGGATGAGTTGTAGGGGTTTAATGGCACAGGCAGGGAGCCCAGCCAACAGCGAGTTGCAGTAATCAAGACGGGGAGATGACAAGTGCCTGGATTAGGACCTGCGCCGCTTCCTGTGTGAGGCAGGGTCGTACTCTGCGGATGTTGTAGAGCATGAACCTACAGGAACGGGACACCGCCTTGATGTTAGTTGAGAACGTCAGGGTGTTGTCCAGGATCACGCCAAGGTTCTTAGCGCTCTGGGAGGAGGACACAATGGAGTTGTCAACCGTGATGGCGAGATCATGGAACGGGCAGTCCTTCCCCGGGAGGAAGAGGAGCTCCGTCTTGCTGAGGTTCTGTAATACTGTAGGTTACTGTAATAATGTAGGCTCCTGTAATACTATAGGCTCCTGTAATACTGTAGGCTACTGTAATACTGTAGGCTCCTGTAATACTGTTGGCTACTGTAATAATGTAGGCTACTGTAATACTGTAGGCTCCTGTAATACTGTTGGCTCCTGTAATACTGTAGGCTCCTGTAATACTGTAGGCTACTGTAATACTGTAGGCTACTGTAATACTGTAGGCTACTGTAACACTGTAGGCTCCTGTAACACTATAGGCTCCTGTAATACTGTAGGCTACTGTAATACTGTTGGCTCCTGTAATACTGTAGGCTACTGTAATACTGTAGGCTCCTGTAATACTATAGGCTCCTGTAATACTGTTGGCTCCTGTAATACTGTAGGCTACTGTAATACTGTTGGCTCCTGTAATACTGTAGGCTACTGTAATACTGTAGGCTATCAATCAATCAATCAAATTTTATTTATATAGCCCTTCGTACATCAGCTGATATCTGAAAGTGCTGTACAGAAACCCAGCCTAAAACCCCAAACAGCAAGCAATGCAGGTGTAGAAGCACGGTGGCCAGGAAAACTCCCTTGAAAGGCCAAAACCTAGGAGGAAACATAGAGAGGAACCAGGCTATGTGGGGTGGCCAGTCCTCTTCTGGCTGTGCCGGGTGGAGATTATAACAGAACATGGCCAAGATGTTCAAATGTTCATAAATGACCAGCATGGTTGAATAATAATAAGGCAGAACAGTTGAAACTGGAGCAGCAGCACAGTCAGGTGGACTGGGGACAGCAAGGAGTCATCATGTCAGGTAGTCCTGGGGCACGGTCCTAGGGCTCAGGTCCTCAGAGAGAGAGAAAGAAAGAGAGAATTAGAGAGAACATATGTGGGGTGGCCAGTCCTCTTCTGGCTGTGCCGGGTGGAGATTATAACAGAACATGGCCAAGATGTTCATAAATGACCAGCATGGTCGAATAATAGCAAGGCAGAACAGTTGAAACTGGAGCAGCAGCATGGCCAGGTGGACTGGGGACAGCAATGAGTCATCATGTCAGGTAGTCCTGGGGCATGGTCCTAGGGCTCAGGTCAGTTGAAACTGGAGCAGCAGCATGGCCAGGTGGACTGGGGACAGCAAGGAGTCATCATGTCAGGTAGTCCTGGGGCATGGTCCTAGGGCTCAGGTCCTCCGAGAGAGAGAAAGAAAGAAGGAGAGAATTAGAGAACGCACACTTAGATTCACACAGGACACCGAATAGGACAGGAGAAGTACTCCAGATATAACAAACTGACCCTAGCCCCCCGACACAAACTACTGCAGCATAAATACTGGAGGCTGAGACAGGAGGGGTCATGTCACGGTTTTCATGTGGTGAAGGAGAGTCGGACCAAACTGCAGCGTGTATATTGCGATCCATGTTTAATCACACAACGTAACACGAATACAAAACACAAACTCTACAAAACAATAAACGTAGTGAAAACCGAAACAGCCTTAACTGGTGCAAACTAACACAGACTAAGGACATCAAGACACTCAGGACAATCACCCACAATACAACCAAAGAATATGGCTGCCTAAATATGGTTCCCAATCAGAGACAACGATAAACACCTGCCTCTGATTGAGAACCACTTCAGACAGCCATAGACTCTCCTAGAACACCCCACTAAGCTACAATCCCACTAAGCTACACACCACATACAAAAACCCATGTCACACCCTGGCCTGACCAAATACATAAAGAAAAACACAAAATACTTTGACCAGGGCGTGACAGGTCAGGAGACGCTGTGGCCCCATCCGAGGCCACCCCCGGACAGGGCCAAACAGGAAGGATATAACCCCACCCACTTTGCCAAAGCACAGCCCCCACACCACTAGAGGGATATCTTCAACCACCAACTTACCATCCTGAGACAAGGCTGAGTATAGCCCACAAAGATCTCCGCCACGGCACAACCCAAGGGGGGGGGGCGCCAACCCAGACAGGATGACCACAACAGTGAATCAACCCACTCAGGTGACGCACCCCCTGCAGGGACGGCATGCGAGAGCCCCAGTAAGCCAGTGACTCAGCCCCTGTAAATAGGGTTAGAGGCAGAGAATCCCAGTGGAAAGAGGGTTACTGGCCAGGCAGAGACAGCAAGGGCGGTTCGTTGCTCCAGAGCCTTTCCGTTCACCTTCCCACTCCTGGGCCAGACTACACTCAATCATATGACCCACTGAAGAGATGAGTCTTCAGTAAAGACTTAAAGGTTGAGACCGAGTTTGCGTCTCTGACATGGGTAGGCAGACCGTTCCATAAAAATGGAGCTCTATAGGAGAAAGCTCTGCCGTAATACTGTAGGTTACTGTAATACTGTAGGCTACTGTAATACTTTAGGCTCCTGTAATACTGTAGGCTAATGTAATACTTTAGGCTCCTGTAATACTGTAGGTTACTGTAATACTGTAGGCTCCTGTAATACTGTAGGCTAATGTAATACTGTAAGCTACTGTAATACTGTAGGCTCCTGTAATACTGTAGGTTACTGTAATACTGTAGGTTACTGTAATACTGTAGGCTACTGTAATATGTGAGTGTATACTGTGACCACTGTGAGTGTCACACTGGCCAGTGGTGAATTCATGTAACGTAGAAGCAGTCAATATGCACATATAAATGTAACAGGAACGACGGGGGTTAAATGGTACAGACTATTTCAAAGAACCACGGTGTCATTCCTACACCTCTGTTGCCTTGGGGATAACATGATACAAACCAGCCATTTGAGCACACTGCTGCATGTAGATTTGTATCCTTTGAGAGGGAATGCACGAAGGAGACGGGATGAGAGAAAAGGAATGAAGTGTGAACAGCAGATGGATGGAAGGCGGCTTTTTGCGTTGGCGAAACCGTAACTTTGACAGTGTGGCGACACACAAGGGAAGGATGAAAGGGACAGTCCAAACTGTAGACCTCAGTATGAGAAGTTAACAGTGGTTTCTTCAGCTTTGAAATGGATCCCATGGACTGCCTGCTCACACCGAGTTCAGCAACTCCCAGAAAAGCAAAGACTCTCATCCTCAGCCGTGTTGTACCTTGGTGGATTTGCACAGTCGATTGGAGGCGTCAGTTTGAGTTTATCCCGGGCATCTAATGCAGAAAAAAACGAAGCTCCGGAATAAAACACGGGGATATCAACCCAACGGATTCAACCACAAGTCATACAGTGACCGAAGAGCCAGACATCCTGATGGAGTTGCAAAACAGCATGAATTGAGACCGGCCAGCAGTGTAAAATTGAGACCTTTAAATGAACGGAGATGTTGTTGCATATGGCTGTTAAGTCTGAGGTTACAGTATGCACTGAGCTCATAAAACAGTGTGAATTGAGACCCGGCAGGCTTTACAGCGTGAATTGGAGACACTGTTGTTGTAGGACAGTATATGGCTACTGTGGAGTGAGGCTCCTGTATTCGCTGAGCTCTACATGAGGGAAAGCCGCTGCAAGGCAGCCATAAATCTGGCAAGCAAACAGAAGTCCCAGACATGGCAATGGGGCAATGACCAACTCGTAACCCTGTGCCATAAAACTAATCCTACCATATCATAACAACTGTCAACCATCGATGAAAGACAGCAAATGTCATTATGAAGAGCGACGACTAACTGCTACCCAATCATAGATCCCTATCTGTGCATCATCAAGTGGAGAAGTGGAATGAGAGCTAACCAAGTTAGCTAGTGAAGTGAAAGCTTGAAGAAAGTGAATGCAGTATTACAGGTGTGTTTATAAGTTCCCATTAACGGTGAAGTGTCTGTGCAGCATTTTTTATGTACATTCCCACGTGCTTCCTGGTGCTAGTCAGCGTTATGCTGGATTATGGAGAGGTCTCTCCAGTACACTCCTCCTCGCCCATCATGACACCGACTCTACCCTGGTTTGACGAGTGTCTTTGTATGGTGGTGCTCTTTGTATGACATGCCTCAAGCCCCCCCATCTTTTGGTGCAGTGTGATTTCATAATGTGATGCAGTATCGCTGTCTCCCAGATTCAGAAATGCTTTATTTGCATGACAATGAGGCTTTCTGTTACTCAAGAAGTCATATAGCTTGCTCTCTCTTGCTCATTGCCCCCCCCCCTCTCCCTCCTCCCCTTCCTCCTTATTCTCTCTAAGTGACTACATCATTAAGGAGAAGACAGTGCTCCTGCAGAAGAAAGACAATGAGGGCTTTGGCTTTGTGCTTCGGGGAGCCAAAGGTGAGTGCCTGTCCTCCGAGATACCCCTGGATGTCTCCTATCTCCAGCTTCCACAGTCCTCTATCCTTCTATATATTTAACTTTCACCTCTCTCATTTCCTCTTACCCATTTCTTCCATCCTATCTCCCTGCCTCCACTTTAACACCATTGTATTGACTTGTCTCTCTGCAGCCCAGACTCCTATAGAGGAGTTCACGCCGACCCCAGCATTCCCTGCGCTGCAGTACCTGGAGTCTGTGGATGAGGGCGGTGTGGCCTGGAGGGCTGGCCTAAGGATGGGGGACTTCCTTATTGAGGTATGGATCCCTGGAAAGGCTTGTCATTCTGAGAGTTTATGCAGGACTGGAAATCAACATGGGATCAACTTTTGTACTGACTATCAAATTGTAGATGTTTTTATTTGCTTTGAGTTTGAACTCAAACAGTGCAGTAAGACAGTTCAGTCTTGTTGCCAGCCAGTGTTATCTCTCTCTCTCTCTCTCTCTCTCTCTCTCTCTCTCTCTCTCTCTCTCTCTCTCTCTCTCTCTCTCTCTCTCTCTCTCTCTCTCTCTCTCTCTCTCTCTCTCTCTCTCTCTCTCTCTCTCTCTCTCTCTCTCTCTCTCTCTCTCTGTGTGCGTGTGTGCGTGTGTGCGTGCGTGCGTGCATGTGTAGGTCAATGGTCACAATGTCGTGAAGGTGGGCCACAGGCAGGTGGTCAACATGATCAGACAAGGTGGCAACACTCTGATGGTCAAGGTTGTCATGGTGGCCCGCAACCCGGAGATGGAGGACACCAACCCCAGGAAGAAAGGTATACTTTTTAGTTTGTCCTGTGTCATTTATGCAATTGATGTTTATAGCGTAGTAGTAAACAGTAATGATTGTTTGCAATGAGTGTATGTTTATAACACACTAGACAGAAAGTAAGTGCGTGTTTGGTCCTTCTACTTTGGCAGTCCCCCAGCAGGCTAAGAGGCTGACTCCTCCTGCCATTGCCCTGCGCTCCAAATCAATGACATTAGAGCTGGAAGACATGGGTAAGACAATTGAAGAAGGAGGGTTGAGAAGCATGAAAACCGTGGAGAAAAGGAAAGGAAAAATGATTGTGCACATTCTGACCCATAGAAAAAAAAATGATTGAAAAAGTCCATGAAATATTAAGTGAGTTGATGCAGAGAGCCTTGGGGACTTAACTGGTATAGGTAAGGATCATTTCTCTATTTACCAATGGCTTGATGAGGAGGACTATACTATGGAGATACATGTCCTCTTTCAAGTGAATGTATGGAAATGTGCCCTGTATGGGAAAGATAGAGAGTCGTTCACATTCTGGAAACGCTACAGTATGCAATGGCATAATATAACCTCTGCTCCTTTTTCTTCTTTTTCGGCTAAATCAAATGGATGACTAACAGTGGAGAAAGGTGGGAAAAGGTTGAGTTGTGTATCATCATTGTCATCATCAGTGTTAAAGTATGTACTGGGTTCATTCGTGTTATTTTGTGATATTACAGCAGTCTCGGTATACTGTCATAGCATAATATGATTGCCTTCTTTTCTCTAATATGCTGCAGCTGCCTCTCCATGGAAAAAGAAAGCAGGTGAATGTCTCGCTTATCATTACTTTCCTCAGCCCTTAAGCCCCCATTCAAAATCAGTCTGCGAGGGTCCTATGAATACACTGCCTCTGCTTTCCAGAGTACGAGTCCTCCCAGGTGCCTGATAAGAAGAGGACAGTCTATCAAATGGCACTAAGTAAGATCTGACCCCTGTCCCCTTTTGTGTTTCAAGAGGCCGTCTTTGCTTTTAATATTCTTATGCTTTTGATCTCTCTCTCTCTCTCTCTCTCTCTCTCTCTCTCTCTCTCTCTCTCTCTCTCTCTCTCTCTCTCTCTCTCTCTCTCTCTCTCTCTCTCTCTCTCTCTCTCTCTCTCTCTCTCTCTCTCTCTCTCTCTCTCTCACACACACACACACACACACACACACACACACACACACACACACACACACACACACACACACACACACACACACACACACACACACTCTATCTCTCTCCCCCCTTTTCTCCCTCTCTCTCACACATACATGCGCACAAACTCTCTCTGTCTGTCAGATAAACTGGATGAGATCCTGGCAGCAGCTCAGCACACGATTGCGTCAGACGGACAGGGGCAGCGGGGTCACGGGGGGAAGAGAGAACGAACCAAGAGCATCGCCCCCAATGAGGTACTGCATCATTCTCAGCATTGTTAGTGCCACTGTTGTTAGTGCTTTCTTAAAACGGCATTGTTGGTTAAGGGTTTGTAAGTAAGCATTTCACTGTAAGGTCTGCACCTGTTTAATTCGTTGCATGTGACAAATGCAATTTGATTTGATTTGATTGGAATAAATTACATTTTTGATGGGAGGCTGTTGCAGAGGAGTGTAAAATGCTTATTTTAGGCTGGATCATGTGGTTGAATTGTATTGTATTGTTGTATTGTTTTAATTCTGTAATGTAATGATTGTTGCTGCCTTCTTTGCCAGGTCTCATATGAAAAAGAGACTCTGGGTCTCAATGGGCTTTTCCTGGTTAAATAAAGGCTACATTTAAAAATAAAAATAAATGCTCCACCATCAAATCAAATCAAATTTTATTGGTCACATAAACATGGTTAGCAGATGTTATTGTGAGTGTAGCGAAATGCTTGTGCTTCTAGTTCCGACAGTGCTGTAATATCTAACATGTAATCTAACAATTCCACAACTACCTAATACACACAAATCTAAATGAGGAATGGAATACGAATATATACATATAAATATATGAATGAGCAATGACAGAGCGGCATAGGAAAGAAGCAATAGATGGTATAAAATACAGTATAACATATGAGATGAGTAATGCAAGATATGTAAACATTATTAAAGTGGCCAGTGATTTCAAGTCTGTATGTAAGCAGCAGTCTCTGTGTTAGTGATGGCTGTTTAACAGTCTGATGACCTTGAGATAGAAGCTGTTCTTCAGTCTCTCGGTCCCTGCTTTGATGCACCTGTACTGACCTCGCCTTCTGGATGGTAGCGGGATGAACAGGCAGTGGCTCGGGTGGTTGTTGTCCTTGAGGATCTTTTTGGCCTTCCTGTGACATCAGGTGTTATAGGTGTCCTGGAGGGCAGGTAGTTTGCCCCCCGGTGATGCATTGTGCAGACCGCACCACCCTCTGGAGAGCCTTGCGGTTGTGGGCAGTGTAGTTGCCGTACCAGGAGGTGATACTGCCCGACAGGATGCTCTCAATTGTGCGTCTGTAAAAGTTTCTTCAGCCTCCTGAGGTTGTTGCGCCTTCACCACACTGTCTGTGTGGGTGGACCATTTCAGTTTGTTCGTCGATGTTGATCAGGGGGTGCTCCTCTTCTGTTTCCTGAAGTCCACGATCATCTCCTTTGTTTTGTTGACGTTGAGTGAGAGGTTGTTTTGCTGACACCACACTCCGAGTGCCCTCACCTCCTTCCTCCCTGTAAGCTATCTCGTCAATGTTGGTAATCAAGCCTACTACTGTGTTGTGTCGTTTGCAGACTTGATAATTGAGTTGGAGGCGTGCATGGCTACGCAGTCATGGGTGAATAGGGAGTACAGGCGGGGGCGGAGCACGCACCCTTGTGGGGCCCCAGTGTTGAGGATCTGCGAAGTGGCGATGTTGTTACCTACCTTCACCACCTGGGGAGGCCAGTCAGGATGTCCAGGACCCAGTCGCACAGGGCGGGGTTGAGATCCAGGGCCTCAAGCTTAATGATGAGCTTGGAGGGTACTATGATGTTGAATTCTGAGCTATAGTCAATGAACAGCATTCTTACATAGGTATTCCTCTTGTCCAGATGGGATAGGGAAGTGTGCAGTGTTATGGCGATTGCATCGTCTGTGGACCTATTGGGGCAGTAATCAAATTGAAGTGTGTCTAGGGTGTCAGGTAAGGTGGAGGTGATATGATCCTTGACTAGCCTCTCGAAGCACTTCATGATGACAGAAGTGAGTGCTACGGGGCGATAGTAATTTAGTTCAGTTACCTTTGCCTTCTTGGGTACAGGAACAGTGGCGGCTATCTTGAAGCACGTAGAGACAGCAGACTGGGATACGGAGAGATTGAAACTGTCCATAAACACACCAGCCAGCTGGTCTGTGCATGCTCTGAGGACACGGCTAGGGATGCCGTCTGGGCCGGCAGCCCAGCGAGGGTTAACACGTTTAAATATCTTACCCACTTCGGCCACAGAGAAGGCGAGCCCACAGTCCTCGATAGCGGGCCACATACCATGACTGTACTTGCAGAACCTACTAACCCTAGGGATCATACCCTCAATTCAGGGACTGTGTCTGCAATGCTGGATGTGAAATAGACCTCACAGCCTAGGATATTAACTTATTGCTTTCTCCATATTGCGCTATATCACTAATACTCTCAATGCAAGTGTAATGCGCCTTCACTTTTTCCCGTTCTCCACATCTCTCCCTGTGTGTCTTTCTTCTTTGTGTGTCTTGCAATACATTAAGCCAAGTCATGACCAGTTGGTTGGTGTAATGCCGCCTGGCTTCAACCAGGGTCAGTATCCCCCCGGCCATCCGCATGGAGTAATGTTGCGACAGAAATCTATTGGTAAGTCCTACCGATACAATTACTATGAAGGTTACTGTCAAAAAGCCACATTCTGACTGTTGTAAATTAACTTTGTTTTCCAACCAGATAGTCTGTGTAACAGTGTGCCCGTTTCAGGTGTGACGGAGGAGGAGAGGCAGTCCCTTCACACCCCGACTATGAAACTGGCCCGTAGCCTGTCGGAGGACATCCCCCCTCCCCCCAGCACATCCGCCCCAGAACCCCCCTTGTCTGCTGGACCCCACACTGCTCGGAGGGGGGAGCAGTCTGCCCCCCAGCCACTGTCCTCCCAGGCCCAGGCCCACTACCAGGCCCTCTCCACCCAACAACAAGCAGCGATTGATGCCCAGGCAGGTTGGGACAGTCAACAGCACGGCATGACCACCACCCTCCAGAGAGGAGGAGGACAACACACAGGGGATCCCACGGAGGGGACGAGGAGAGGAGGAGGAAAAATGGGGGCATTGAGGAGGGGCTACAGTAGTGCTACTCCACCTACAAGTGCAGCTCCCACAACTCAACAGCAACCCCAGCAGCAACAGCAGCCCCAGCAACAGCAAGTGGCGGCCCGCGAGAGGATCGGCGGGGCAAGCAGGGGCGGGGGAGTCAGGAAGGGCGGGAGGGGCCCTCTAGTGAAGCAGCCCACAGTGGAAGGTGGGCTCGGCAGGCACCACAGAGGGGGGCAAGGCCAGGGGGGTAAAAGCTCCGGGGCCAAAGAGAAGAGCTCCATCCCCATCCCCACCATCATCGTCAAGGCTCCATCCACCAGCAGTGGCAGTGGCCGCAGCAGCCAGGGCAGCAGCATGGATGCCGAGCAACCGCCTCCCGACATAGACGACCCTACCTCCCCCCCTGCCTCTCCCGACACCTCCACCACCCCCGGCCCGCCTTCCACCGTGGCCCCTTCACCACCCCAGCCCCCTGTCTCCTCCCCCATGACCCCTTCGACTGTCGCCCCCCAGCTGCCCCCTAACCTGGAGAACCTGGACTTCACCACCCAGTTCGGTGGGGCCTTCGTCGGGGCAGCGCGCCGGGACCGGGAACGTTTCCGTGACATGAGGAGGAAGAGTGCTTCCTTCTTCCTCTCCTCTGAAGAGGATGTCCAAGGGGAGGCGGGGGGAGGTGGAGGGGTATGGACCCAGCCCCTACAGGGGATGGGGATCGATGTCCCCACCCCCCGCCTCCGCCCTTCCAAGTCGATTGACGAGGGCATGTTCTCTAGGGACAATTACATCCACTACGCCAGCAGTATGCCCCCTGCCTTTGGGCTACCTGAGTACCACTCCCCTGTGATGGGCCAGGATGGCCAGCCCAAGTCCGCTCCCTCCAACTACGGCCCAGGCACTCCAGCCACCACCTTCATCCACCCTCTGACTGGGAAAGTCCTGGACCCCTCGTCCCCCCTGGGCCTGGCGCTGGCTGCACGAGAGAGGGCCCTCAAGGACGACCGGAGGACCCGACGGGAGGAGCGGCACTTTGGCCGGCAGATGTCCAGCGTGGGGGTGTTCCCTACATCTCTCCCGTCTCCCACGCCATCCCTGTTTTCCACATCCACCACCACCACCTCACACGCCTCACTGAACCGCCCACAGTCACCCAGGATATTACGCTTGGGAGGGGGAGGAGAGAGAGTGGAGAGGGACCAGGCGGCTGGAGCCAGAGAGGGCCTCAGAGTTCGGTTTTCAGAGGACAGAACCAATCAGTACCAGACCCAATATTACCAACAGAGTCCAAGAGACAGGGAGCCACCTGGCCCACCCATGCAGCCGCCCGGCCCGCCGCCTCAGCCTGCACCCCGCAGACCCTCGTTCCTGCAGATGGAGAGCAGTGCAAACGCTAGCTACATCCCCCAGTACACCCTCACCGCAGCCCCAGCACACCCACATGAAGGTGGGGGAGAGGGAGGAGTTGGAGGGGGACTGGGGCTCATGGTTCTTCCCCCGCCTGCACCCTCGATAGATTTGGACGATGAGTTTGTCTTTGTTGACCCCCTGCCCCCTCCCTTGCAGTTCGCCAATGGCCAAGGCCAGCGAGAAATGCAGAGGGGGTACCCTCAACAGCATCAACACTCAGCTCAACACGTCTCTTCCGCCATGCCACCCCCACCGCCCCCCCTCCCCTCTCCTAAAGTACCTCCACCAGGAGGCTTCCCCTCCAACGCCCCCCTCCCCTCCCCCCAGGCCGGGGACTCTGCCGCCTCCAGCCTCACATCCTACGACAGCGAGGTGGCCAACCTCACCCAGTCAGGTCTATCTCCCTCCCTTCCCTCACCCCAGATATTCCCCCCTTCCTCCACCACTACAGCCACCTCCATTTTACCCGCACCTGCACCCTCACTCCACAGACCCCAGCCCATGTCGCATACACACCCCTTCTTCAATGACCC
This sequence comes from Oncorhynchus keta, assembly GCF_023373465.1. Lineage (NCBI taxonomy): Eukaryota > Metazoa > Chordata > Actinopteri > Salmoniformes > Salmonidae > Oncorhynchus > Oncorhynchus keta. The sequence continues at coordinate 46,579,599 of NC_068444.1, forward strand.
CACCGTACCAGTTAACCCCGCTAATATGGGTGCCCCTGCTCCCCAAATGACCTCAGCACAGTACCGCGGCCCGGCCACCCTCACCACAACTATGACCTACGCCACAACAACGACCATGACCGCCGCCGCCACTGTTACCACAGCCTCTGTGGTGTCGTCAGACTACAACGCGTCTCTGAAAGCCCCCAGAACCGCCATCAACACTGCAAGCAAGGCAGGAGACCACCACCCCTCCATGATGAAGACTGGAGACTGGCAGACAGAGACGGTGGTGGACTCTGGGATCGAGGAGCTGGACAGCCACAACAGCGGCGACCAGCACCTGGAAATACTGGGAGTGAGTGAACTGACAGGTGAGAGAGGAGGAGGAGGAGGAGGAGTAGAAGGGGACGGATGGGGTGGCGAGCACCCAGATCCTTATATGACCTACTCAGGTGGGCAAGAGTTTGAAGCACACCCCACCAAACACATGACCAAACCAACCGTGTATCCAAAGACGATGCAGTACAAAGAGGGCGGTATCAAGGACACAAGGGAAGCATTGCGTCGACAGGTGAGCACCAACCCGCCCTACCAGAACACCCCACCACACCCCCAGAGACAGGCTAACCCAGAGGAGGAGGCCAGGAGAGGAGAGGGAGGAGCAGCGGACGAGAGGAAACAACGTAGACAGAGTCGACCCAAGATGGAGGACGGCTTCGGTTCCACCCTGGCTGCCTGTCTGGAGCGGCCCAACACCTTGGAGCCAAGGGGTTCAACCGAGGGGGTCGACCCGGGACAGGGCCTGGAGCGAGGTGAGGCCCAGAGGGACGGGATGTCTATTGAGGGGCGCAGGCTGCACTCGCCACTCTCGGGGATGAAGGCCAGCATCATCAACGAGCTGAGCTCCAAGCTTCAGCAGATGAGCAATAAGAGCACAGACGACTGGGGTCAGTCTGAGATGCGAGGTCAGAGTCCCATTAGTCTGAGTTCACCCACAATGCACAGGTGAGGCTGCTGAGGTTTAGTCAATTCTAACTGTTTTACTAAGTGGCTCCACGGCATTGTGTACTGAGCACAGTAACCCCTTTTACTTTCCTTATCTTTTAGATATTCTGGGGATTTCTCCGCCTCGTTTCAGAGCCCCCCCACAGCCCGCTCCACTTCCCCCTTACCCACCTCCTCCCCGCAGCATCGCCCACCAATCCTCACCCCCAATCTCACCGCCACCCCCTCCGGCTCGCCCTCCCACCAGCCCACGCTGCAGCCCAAATGGACCCGCTCCCCCTCTCCCCAGATACCCACCTCCCCCTCTCACTTCTCTCACCCTCCTCTCTCCCCCACCTACTCACCCTATCCCACGTCACCCAAACACCGCACTAAGTATCGTGGAGCCAAGATTTTTGACTTCCAGTGTACCCCTGGTCCAGAGCTGAGGTCGTCTGTGTCACGCCGGCGCGCCCCCAGCCCCCTCATATACTCCACAGACCGCCCCAGCCCCGCCCCTCCCAGACCCTCCTCCCTCCCCATCCTCCCCAGCACCCATGTCTACAACACCCCCTTTGATTTCCCCTCACCCCTCACCCCTTCATCCCCAAGCCACACCCTAGGAGACTCTTACAACCCCTCCACACCGCCTCTCTTCCCCACATCCCCACAACCTCCCAGTGCCCTCCTGGTCTCCCGCTCCCTTTCACCCACCCAGTTCCTCTCCGGCGCCTCCTCGCCCTCCATGCACATGCCCCCCTCTCCGTCCTGCCTCAGCTATCCCCACCACACCCCTCCTCCCCCAGCCAAACCCTTTACCATCAAGCCCCTGTCCTACTGGACGAGGTGGGACGTGGCCGACTGGCTGGCCTACCTAAACCTGGGGGAGCACCGGGAGCGCTTTCTGGACAACGAGATTGACGGCTCCCACCTGCCCTCCCTCACCAAGGACGACTTCCTGGACCTGGGGGTGACGCGTGTCGGCCACCGCATGAACATCGAAAGAGCGCTGAAGACACTGACTGACAGGTGAGGAAGGAGCGGCATGGACAGAGTCAACGCACAGACAGAGGCTACATGTCAGCCAAGTGGCGAGTGGAAATACAGAGAGAGAAAAAGAAGGAAAGGATGGAGAAGGAAAGACAAGTGCCTCTTTCCTTCCCTGCGAGCCAGATGATTCCATCCCCTTCCCTTTTAGCATAAAGCCTTTGTTAATCTGATACGTTATTCCATCTCTCTCTCTCTCTCTCTCTCTCTCTCTCTCTCTCTTTCTCTTTCTCTTTCTCTCCCATATTTAATTTACTACTTTCACTCCTTATTCATTTTCCATTCATTCTTATTTCTTGATTTACCCTCCTCCCTCTTTCCTCAGGCTCTTCTCTCCCATGCATGAGCCTAGCCCCTCCCCTGTGCCACAGACTGAGAGAGTGAAAGATGAGGTGACTCAGAGCTCAGAGAAAGACAGAGAAACAAACTGACTGAGATGAAAGCTAATGAAGACCATTGGACACAAACAGACTGAGTTGGACCTCAGACAGGAAGCGAACGTAATGGACAAGGCTTAAACACGCCAAGAGAGATTTGGTATGAGTGGAATACAATTGTTTGGAATCTTTCTTGAGATGAACATTGATTACACGTGTTGGTCAAAAGAGGGTAGAAACACTTACGACACACACTCATGTCTAAAACTATACTATTTACACACACTGTACAACTACTGATGAATAGGCTTTTAATTCACACATGGACACACACACATTTGACTGGTGATTCTCACACTCCATTTGCTGCCTGAGTTACAGTAAAAGGAGAAATGCTAACAAGAACCTTGAGATTGGAGTGCTGCTACCCATACAGAGAGGGTAAGCCCATGGATATACTAAAGGTGGTGGTGAAGTTCCTCTAATAAACAGTGAGGGCCATATTCAAACTTGTCCTGAGGTTCATGTGCACACATTGACTTTACGCGTATTGCATCATGGGATTGGAAGCTATTGTTGGAATGTATAAACGTCAGAATATGGTCATAATATGGAAAGATACATTCATTGGTTTTGTACCAAGTGCTGATTGCAATCATTCATTTCAAATAGGTCAGGGTGTTATTCATATTTAATCGTTCAAACGTGTGTTTAATGACAAATATTCTAAAAGATACAAGACATATAGTCATAAAATGACATAATTATTATCATGGTTATTATCTTTACAAAGGCTGGCTGGAGTATGTCAGAGAGGGGCAAAGGGGAGTAAAATCTGGGTTTGTTTTTCCCTGAGACACGGCTATAAGGTGTCCACAGCCATGTTTGAGAGTTCGCTATGAACTCAAGTCATTTTACATTACACAGCTTTTTACCGGTCATTCATGATGTTGACGTTGATGTTTACGAGCAGAGCACATGTCCAGGGGATGTGAGTGTCTTTTGTCCCGTACTCACACACACACAGGTGCAACAATCAAAAAGGGCTTATACCGTGCGTCTGTCAGTCTTTATGGTGTCTGGCTACCTTGGCCTTTTCCCTCTGAGTGTTTGTACGCGTACGAAGATCTGTTCGTCAGCCTGCCTTGTTACCCATGATCCTTTACCCACCCTCTGCCCCTCTCTCTTATGCCTTCTCCGCAACTCAACGGGCCCGTTTTCCAAACATTTGAAAACGTAGAGATGTATATTTTGCACCGGTTGACAATCCTAACTTTGCCCTATTTCATAAACTTCTCTTCGAAATCTGGAAACTTTCTCAGATCCACATATTTCAGAAAAAGACACACACACACACAAACACACACGCGCACTCGCACGCACGCACACACACACACACACACACACACACACACACACACACACACACACACACACACACACACACACACACACACACACACACACACACACACACACACACATACACAGGCTCTTTTAGATACCTATTTGCTATTGCCTTCGGTGAAATGCATTGTAAGGTGAGGAATACACAAAAACTTTTTACACATAATTTATAGGTCTATATCAGTGATGGGCAACTTTGATGGGGGTGGGGGCCACAAAATCTGAACTCATCATGAGGGGCTGCAGTGGCTTACGGGTCTGCGTACCCACATCCATACCTACACATGTAGTCAGAGCTAGCCCTAGCCTTTTTGGGACCTAAGTGACAAGTTTGCTGCAATTCTACACATTCGGCCATGATGGGGTGGAGAGAAAATGTAGCAATTGTATAACACATTTCATGCAATTCTACTCATTTTGCCATAGGGTGGAAAGAAATGTTGCAGTTTTTAATATAATATCTGTGTGAGAGTAACTAAGAAAATCAATAGAAAATCAGTAATTCAAACATTATTACCACAAGTTTAGATATCTGGCTGGACTAACTTTCCAATCTAAAAAAATTTAGCTGACAAAGGGCTAATTGAGTGACTGTCAGTGACTGACCTACCAAAAGCAGAACCCAAACTCAGTCCCCCCCAATTATTTTAATTTTAATTTTAGATATATACAGTGCCAGTCAAAAGTTTGGACACACTTACTCATTCATGGGTTTTTCTTCTTTTTTGAAAAACTATTTTCTACATTGTAGAATAATAGTGAAGACATCAAAACCAATGGTGTATCGCTGCAGAATGCTGTGGTAGCTATGCTGGTTAAGTGTGCCTTGAATTCTAAATAAATCATTGACAGTGTCACCAGCAAAGCACCCCCACACCATCACACCTCCTCCTCCATGCTTCACGGTGGGAACCCCACATGTGGAGATCATCCGTTCACCTACTCTGCGTCTCACAAAGACATGCCGGTTGGAAACAAAAATCTCAAATTTGGACTAAGCACAGATTTCCAAAGGTCTAATGTCCATTGCTCGTTTCTTGGCCCAGGCAAGTCTCTTCCTCTTATTGGTTTCCTTTAGTAGTGGTTTCTTTGCAGCAATTCAACCATGAAGGCCTGATTCACACAGTCTCCGCTGAACAGTTGATGTTGAGATGTGTCGGTTACTTGAACTATGTGAAGCATTTATTTGGGCTGCAATTTCTGAGGCTGGTAACTCTAATGAATTTACCTTCTGCAGCAGAGGTAACTCTGGGTCTTCCTTTCCTGTGGCGGTCCACATGAGAGCCAGTTGCATTATAGGGCTTGGTGGTTTTTGCGACTGCACTTGAAGAAATGTTCAAAGTTCTTGGATTGTTCCGGATTGACTGACCTTCATGTCTTAAAGTAATGATGTACTATCGTTTCTCTTTGCTTATTTGAGCTGTTCTTGCCATTATATGGACTTGGTCTTTTACCATATAGGCCTGTCTTCTGTATACCATCCCTACCTTGTCACAACACAACTGATTGGCTCAAACACATTAAGAAGGAAAGAAATTCCACAAATGAACTTGTAACAAGGCACACCTGTTAATTGAAATGCATTCCAGGTGACTACCTCCTGAAGCTGGTTGAGAGAATTCTGAGAGTGTGCAAAGCTGTCATCAAGGCAAAGGATGGCTACTTTGAAGAATCTCAAATATAATTTGATTTGATTAACACTTTTCTGGATACTACATGATTCCGTATGTGTTATTTCATAGTTTTGATGTCTTCACTATTATTCTACAATGTAGAAAAACCCTTGAATGAGTAGGTGTGTCTAAACGTTTGACTGGTGTGTGTATGTATGTATATATATATACATACATATATCATTATTTATATATATTTTTTGTATTGATCCGCGGCCCTGTAAAAGGTGGCGGCCCGCAGATTGCCCATCCCTGGCCTATATAATATATTGATTATGATAATGACAATAATAACATAAATTATAGTATAATTTAACAATAATTATTATATCAATGGTTAGGTATATGTAAACATTTTAAACACTAAAGAATCTCTGTCTTCCAGATAGTGTGAGAAACGTTTTGAAGCTACTTGTTTTCTTTCGTTCTCTTTATTTATTATTTCCGGTACATGCTTTCTATACTGCTCTACTAGTCCGACCACTACCTGCTCTATTATTCCTGTGAGACTAATGCACAACAACACGCATTCTTTAAGGTTGTTGCCATTCAAGAACCTTCTGATGGAAATGATTGAGTGGTAGTGTAGAAAGCATTATGTTCTATGATTTAAAGAGTATTTTAGGACTAGTAATATAAACATATGATTATGATGAATATATACAGTATGAGCAAATGTATGCAGAAATAAGATGTATTTATGAAGTTTTGTTTAAAATGAAATACGGAAATATACTGATAAAATATGATAAGAGTTATAATTAAGGTGTTGAAATAAATGCTGAATAAACTATTGAACTGTTTGGATATTTTTTCCCTCTCTGAATCAAAGAAAAAGTATGTGAACCCTTTGCAATTACCTGGATTTCTGCATAAATTGGTCATAACATTTGATCTGGTCTTCATCTAAGTCGCAACAATAGACAAACACCGTCTGCTTAAACTAATAACACACAAACAATTATAAGTTTTCATGTCTTTATTGAACACACCGTGTAAACATTCACAGTGTAGGGTGGGAAAAGTTTGTGAACCCTTTGATTTAATAACAGGTTGACCCTCCTTTGGCAACAGTAAACTCAACCAAATGTTTTCTGTAGTTGCGGCTCAGACCTGCACAAAGATCAGGAGGAATTTTGGACCATTCATCTTTACAAAACTGTTTCAGTTCAGCAATATTCTTGGGATGTCTGGTGTGAACCACTCTCGAGATCATGACACAACATTTTACATCGGGTTGAGGTCAGCACTGGGAAACTCCAGAAGGCATATTTTCTTCTGTTGAAGCCATTCTGTTGTTGATTTACTTCTGTGTTATGGGTCTGTGTCCTGTTGCATCACCTTACTTCTGTTGAGCTTCAATTGGCGGACAGATAGCCTTACATTCTCCTGCAAAATGTCTTGGTAAACTTGGGAATTCATTTTTCCGTCGATGATAGCAAGCTGTCCAGGCCCTGAGGCAGCAAAGCAGCCCCAAACCATGATGCTCCCTCCACCATACTTTACTGTTGGGATGAGGTTTCGATGTTGGTGTGCTGTGCCTTTTTTTCTCCACACCTAGTGTTGTGTGTTCCTTCTAAACAACTCAAATTTGGTTTAATCTGTCCACAGAATTTTGCCAGAAGTGCTGTGGAACATCCAGGTGCTCTTTTACGAACTTCAGATGTGCAGCAATGGGTTTTTTTGGACATCAGATCAAATTGGCTTCTTCCGTGGTGTCCTCCCATGAACACCATTCTTGTTAAGTGTTTTACATATCATAGACTCGTCAACAGAGATGTTAGCATGTTCCAGAGATTTCTGTAAGTCTTTAGCTGACACTCTAGGATTCTTGATTGAACATTCAGCGCTGTGCTCTTGCAGTCATCTTTTCAGGACAGTAACTTTTAGGGAGAGTAGCAACTGTGCTGAACGTTCTGCATTTATAGACAATTTGTCTTATCGTGGACAAATGAACATCATGGCTTTTAGAGATACTTTTGTAACCCTTTCCAGCTTTATGCAAGTCAACAATTCTTAATCTTAGGTCTTCTGAGATCTCTTTTGTTCAAGGCAATGTGAGCATTGACACATCAGGCAATGCTTCTTGTGAATAGCAAAATCAAATTTTGTGAGTGTTTTTTATAGGGCAGGGCAGGTCTAACCAACATCTCCAATCTCATCTCATTGATTGGACTCCAGGTTAGCTCCAGGTTAGGTTCTGACTCCAATTAGCTTTTGTAAAGGTCATTAGCCTAGGGGTTAACATACTTTTCCCAACCTACACTGTGAATGTTTAAATGATGTATTCAATATAGACAAGAAAAATACAATAATTTGTGTGTTATTAGTTTAAGCACGCTATGTTCGTCTATTGTTGTGACTAAGATGAAGATCAAATCAAATTTTATGACTAATTTGTGCAGAAATCCAGGTAATTCCAAAGGGCTCACATACTTTTTCTTGCAAATGTAGGTTCACATAAAGATAGATAGCTAGGTTCACTGTTTGTTATGTTATGATTGACTCATTTGGCAGCTTCTCCTCCTCCCAGCCCACCAGCGGCCTTACACCATATTGTTCTCATGTTCAGGATTACTTCAGATCTGGACGAATGAGGGAAAGAGGCCACTAAGTACTTGGATTCATCTGCTGTAATCATACACTGTAGGAGGTGGGTCTTTAAGAAGTGGGAAGTCAAGGAGAAAAACTGAGAAACCAGCTAACGGTCAATGAGAAGTCATTTCTTGACACACTTGTACACTTGTACACTTGTTCTGATACAGTTGGTTTCCAGGACCCACTACATCAGGGAAACCCCAACCCTCACTTTGCTCGCAAGCAGTAGGGCAGCATGCACACTATGTGGTCTGGGAGTATGCTCTTTGGCAGTTTTGACAAATTCCGTCACATCAGAGAATGGAGTGTGCAAAGGAATGGGGGATACCTAGTCAGTTGTACAACTGCAGGCATTCAAAGGTGGCCAGGGTGAATGTGACAGGTCACAGGGCCGCTCCCTACACTCACACTAATAAGCTCACATGATGCGGTGCCACATTGACACAATATGTGCAGAGGGTTGAAATAAACGTTGCATACACTTGTGTCAAAACTAGTTCCTCAGCACCCTATTGAGGGAGGGAGGGAGGGAGGGAGGGGAGGGAGGGAGGGAGGGAGGGAGGGAGGGAGGGAGGGAGGGGGTGAGGGAGGGAGGGAGGGAGGGGGTGAGGGAGGGAGGGAGGGAGGGGGTGAGGGAGGGAGGGAGGGGTGAGGGAGGGAGGGAGGGAGGGAGGGAGGGAGGGAGGGAGGGAGGGAGGGAGGGAGGGAGGGAGGGAGGGGGAGGGAGGGAGGGGGTGAGGGAGGGGGTGAGGGAGGGAGGGAGGGGGGAGGGAGGGAGGGAGGGAGGGAGGGAGGGAGGGAGGGAGGGAGGGAGGGAGGGAGGGAGGGAGGGGGTTGAGGGAGGGAGGGAGGGGGTGAGGGGGAGGGAGGGAGGGAGGGAGGGAGGGAGGAGGGAGGGAGGGAGGGAGGGGGGAGGGAGGGGTGAGGGAGGGAGGGAGGGGGTGAGGGGAGGGAGGGAGGGAGGGAGGGAGGGAGGGGGGAGGGAGGGAGGGAGGGAGGGAGGGAGGGAGGGAGGGAGGGAGGGAGGGAGGGAGGGGGTGAGGGAGGGGGTGAGGGAGGGAGGGAGGAGGGAGGGAGGGAGGGAGGGAGGGAGGGAGGGAGGGAGGGGGAGGGAGGGAGGGAGGGAAAGGAGGAGGAAGTTTCTTCTAGCTGTTTTTGTAATGGACTATACAGTAGCAGTTGTAGAGAGCGAGAGAGAGAGGGACAGTGAGAGAGCAGGAAGAGGTAGACGAAACAAATCATCTGACACAGAGTTTCAAGGAAACTAAGGGAAGAAAAAATGAAGGACAGGGAGAGAGTGAGTGAATAGAGGAAAACTTGAATAACAACTTCAGAAAACAGCAAGACAGTTGACCGAGAGTGGAATGAGTATTAGGATAGAACAACACTGCTAACAGTGGAGGAGTGAAAGGTAAGAATGATCTTTATTTGCCTCTTGCCTACCAATCATTGTATGATTTTTATGCAAATTCACTGTCTTTGTCTTACTTTTGTTGGCTCTGACTTGGTGACTCGTTCTTTCAGATCACACTGGTGTGTGTAACTTTACAGGGGAAATTGTGTCAGTGAGTGAGGAGAATGTTTTGTGGAAGAGACACGGAGAGAAAAAGAGACAGAGAGAAAGTCTGAATGGCCCAAGAACTAACAAGTGGTCACTCGAGTAATCACTAGTGATTCAGAGAGACATGTAACTGATGATTTCTCCCAGACATAGTTTTCATTTTTGTCATGTTTGAACGAGGACTTTATTATTTCAATGACTTTAACACAACTTAAATGTATTTTTATTGGAATTATAGTCTAACTGTTCAGTGTTATGAAACTGAGCAAAGACAAACTAGCCAATTGATACTAACAAAACCTAGTCCCCTACCCACCTTACCTCAGCATGCTGATATAATGAAACAAAGTGGATATAGTAGGACTATATTTGAACCAGAACAACAATTCTGTGACATTCATCAACAGTAGGCCTACTGAACTGTTATGTCATGACTTACAAGACCAGCTGAGAGAGGGACAGGCTAGATAAACACAGCAGCAAGGGGGAGGACTGTAGTGAGTCAGAACCTTGGTTCTTCTCTTCTCTCGGCTTTAGTCCAGTGATGAAGTACGGTTATTCGGTTTCCCACAAAGGAAATGGTCACTCTGAAAATAAAGTGCCCAATGTCTTACGGAGACAATAATAGGCCTGTATGAAAAATCAGTTAAGAACAAATTCTTATTTTCAATGACGGCCTAGGAACAGTGGGTTAACTGCCTTGTCCAGGGGCAGAACAACAGATTTGTACCATTGGGGATTTGATCTTGCAACCTTTCAGTTACTAGTCCAATGCTGTAACCACTAGGCTACGCTGCCACCCCAAAAATATTATTATTAGTATTAATTAGTATTATCTTGTACTGGTCAGAAAACGTCTTATACTGACATAACCTTGTGTTAATTTGAAACAAAGCTTTGACTTAGAACTACAGTAAGCCTATTCATTGTTTTCCAAACCCAAACTTTCTCCCCTCGCACTTTGTTGTCATGTTTTCCATGTTAAAGGGACATACTGCAAGTGAGAGGAGAAGATGGTTCAGCTAATAGGGAGGCCGTTAGTCAGAGCCAGAGAAAGATGACCTTTCCCTCCTGATTATTTTTGGACAGCAGCATGAAGAATGTTGGAGCTGGGGTGTTCTATTCTTGCTGTTAGATTCCAGCCTATGAATTCCAGTCTCGGAATGGTACTCCCCCTTACTCCCGATAGGTTCCGATTTAGCACGGACGTCAGCAATGTAATGTATAAATTATAGCTGCGAGCAGCAATGAATTGGGTTCACAGGATGACAGAAAAGACACCATATCAGTTGGATAACAGAGCAAGCACTCTATCATTTAGGAACTCTCTTCCTTTATGTTCAACCAGTGAAAGCATTACCATGTTTATCTCTCAATACCACAAGGATGATGCAAGTGATGTTTAGTCTAGTGCTGTAGGTTGGTTATCTTTAAATGCAGCAGGTAATCATTCTTAAAGTCATGACTTAATGTATTGAGTTTATAAACAGTACCAGTCAAAAGTTTGGACACACCTACTCATTCAAGGGTTTTTCTTTATTTTTACTATTTTGTCCATTGTAAAATAATAGTGAAGACATCAACACTATTAAATAACACATAGAGAATCATGTAGTAACCAGAACAGTGTTAATCAAATCAAAATATATTTGAGATTTGAGATTCTTCAAAGTAGCCACCCTTTGCCTTGATGACAGCTTTGCACACTCTTGGCATTCTCTCAAACAGCTTCATGAGGTATGCATCTGGAATGCTTTTCCAACAGTCTTGAAGGAAAATAGTACAAATAAAGAAAAACCCTGGAAAGAGTAGGTGTTTGGCCGCTCAGCCAAACTGAGCAATGTGGAGAGAAGGGCCTTGGTCAGGGAGATGACCAAGAACCCGATGGTTCGGAGTTCCTCTGTAGAGCTCCAGAGTTCCTCTGTGGAGATGGGAGTACCTTCCAGAAGGACAACCATCTCTGCAGCACTCCACCAATCAGGCCTTCGTGGTAGTGGCCAGACGGAAGCCACTCCTCAGTAAAAGGCACATGACAGCCTGCATGGAGTTTGCCAAAAGGCACCTAAAGGACTCTCAGACCATGAGAAACAAGATTATCTTTGGTCTGAATGCCAAGTGTCACATCTGGAGGAAACCTGGCACCATCTCTACGGTGAAGCATGATGGTGGCAGCATCATGCTGTGGGGATGTTTTTCATTGGCAGGGACTAGGAAACTGGTCAGGATCGAGGAAAAGATGAACGGAGCAAAGTACAGAGAGTTCCTTGACGAAAACCTGCTCCAGAGTGCTCAGAACCTCAGATTGGGTTGAAGGTTCACCTTCCAACAGGACAACGACCCTAAGGACACAGCCAAGACAAAGCAGGAGAACATCTCTGGAGAGACCTGAAAATAGCAGTGCAGCGACGCTCCCCATCCAAACTGACAGAGCTTGAGAGGACTTTCAGAGAAGAACAGGAGAAACTCCCCAAATACAGGTGTGCCAAGCTTGTAGCGTCATACCTAAGAAGACCCGAGGCTGTAATCGCTGCCACGGGTGCTTCAACAAAATACTGAGTAAGGGGTCTGAATACCTATATAAATGTGATATGAATGTTTTTTTTTTTGTACATTTGCACAAAAAAAATGAAAAGCCTGTTTTTACTTTGCTATTATGGTGTATTGTGTGTAGACTGATGAATAAAGGCTGTAACGAACCAAAATGTTGAAAAAGTGAAGGGGTTTGAATACTTTCCGATTGCACTGTATATGTTATTGGTCCTTGAGGCAAATTTGTTCAACATGAGAAAAAACACCTCCATACAAAGTTTAAAGTCTCTATGTCAAACGGAGCACCGGATATGAGGGTTTAACTCAGACTGCTTACAACATCGCCCCCTTTAGGCCAATCTGTGCTATTATTTTAGATAAAGTTTCTGTGTGCCTAATTGGGGAAAAAAGTTACCAATCTAGGCTTGAGTTATTTGGCCATGTAAAGGAAAAAATAATTGGAATCCAGTGAATAACAGGTTTCACGGTTTCGCTGTGAACCCCTAATAATGTTTCATCAAGTCGCTGCTGGTTCCAGCACTGTAGGCTCACTGTAAGAGTTGGATGTTTTTTGTTCCATTTCAATGAAATTCTGTTTATTCCCAATCATATTTAATCATGTTGAATTTGAGAAAATTTTGTACAAATCTTCACTAATTATGTCATCAAGCCAAAAATGTTAAACATTTAAATAAGTATGGTCACTGGCATGCACATTTCAGATTTATGAGCTAAGACACATTACAATTGGGTAATAATATATCTGTTGATATACTTCATGTAATGATGCAATCTCTGTGAAAGCACTGTAAGGAGGTTGTTCGTGATCTTTCCCTTTCTTCTTCTATGACGTCCCCAAAAATGTCGACGCTCCCCAGAGAACCCCCCCGAGGACAACAGGATGCAGAGTTTCTGGATGGTGAGGAGGAAGTTACAGATAAAAAGATCAACATAACATTTTACAATAGTTTGAGGCTACCATTAACGGATTATCTACACTACATGACCAATGGTATGTGGACACCTGCTCGTCAAACATCTCATTCCAAAATCATAGGCATTTATATGGAGTTGGTCTGCCGTTTGCTGCTATAACAGCCTCCTGGGAAGGCTTTCCACAAGATGTTTGAACATCGCTGCTCAGACTTGATTGGGCGATTAGGCCTGGCTCGCAGTCAGCATTCCAATTAATTCCAATTCATCCCAATTCATCCGACAGGTGTTCGATGGGGTTGAGGTCTGGGCTCTGTGCAGGCCAGTCAAGTTCTTCCACACCAATTGACAAACAATTTCTGTATGGACCTCACTTTGTGCATGGGGGTATTGTCATGCTGAAACAAGAAAGGTCCTTCTGCAAACTGCTGCCACAAAGTTGGAAGCACAGACTCGTCTAAAATGTAATTGTATGCTGTCGCGTTATGATTTCCTCACTGGAACTAATGGACCTAGCCAGAACCATTAAAATCAGCCCCAGACCATTATTCCTCCTCCACCAAACTTTACAGTTGGTACTATGCACTGGGGCAGGTAGCAATCCACTGGCATCCACCAAACCCAGATTCATCTGTCGGACTGCAAGATGATGCGTGATTCATCACTCCAGAGAACACATTTCCACTGCTCCAGAGTCCAATGGCAGCAAGCTTTACACCACTGCAGCCAACGCTTGGCATTGCGCATGGTGATCTTAGGCTTGTGTGCGGCTGCTCGGCCATGGAAACCCATTTCCTGATGCTCCAGATGAACAGTTCTTGTGCTGATTTTGCTTCCAGAGGCAGTTTGGAACTCAGTAGTGAGTGCTGCAACCGAGGACAGATGATTCTTACGCGCTTCAGCAGTTGTTGTTGCTCCTAGACATTTACACTTCACAATAACAGCTCTTACAGTTAACCAGGGCAACTTTTACCAGGGCAACAATGTGACGAACTGACTTGTTGGAAAGATGACATCATATGACGGTGCCACGTTAAAAGTCACTGAACTCTTCCGTAAGGTCATTCTACTGCCAATGTTTGTCTGTGCTCGATGTTATACACCTGTCAGCAATGGGTGTGGCTGAAATAGCCAAATCCACTAATTTGAAGGGGTGTCCACATACTTTTGTATAAATAGTGTATGTTTTGATTTCTAAGACTTTGTACGTTTTATATATCACAACTAAATTTGCCAAATAACTCTAAATCTAGCATATATGACCTGTTTCAAATAACTCTAAATCTAGCATATAGGACCTGTTTCAAATAACTCTAAATCTAGCATATAGGACCTGTTTCAAATAACTCTAAATCTAGCATATAGGACCTGTTTCAAATAACTCTAAATCTAGCATATAGGACCTGTTTCAAATAACTCTAAATCTAGCATATAGGATCTGTTTCAAATAACTCTAAATCTAGCATATAGGACCTGTTTCAAATAACTCTAAATCTAGGATATAGGACCTGTTTCAAATAACTCTAAATCTAGCATATAGGACCTGTTTCAAATAACTCTAAATCTAGCATATATGACCTGTTTCAAATAACTCTAAATCTAGCATATAGGACCTGTTTCAAATAACTCTAAATCTAGCATATAGGACCTGTTTCAAATAACTCTAAATCTAGCATATAGGACCTGTTTCAAATGATCATGTTTATGCTCATATGTGCATTTGTTCCGGAATAGAAAAAATATATAAAATATATAATTTCTGTTTTATTAATCAATTATAGTTCAATTATATTCTTCTACAATAAAATCATGTCATATAAAATAATGTCGTTGGACTTATAAGCAGATCTTGTCAGCTAAACAAACAAGCCTACAGCCTACGGAGCATAGCAAGACAGCATACAGTAGACCATCTCATATTCTGTTCTTCTGAAATACATTCTCTTCATATCGGAATGTTTATTTAGACCGGCCTAATTGGATTTAACGTGATGGTGTATATTCAATTGATTTATTTGATTGTTTTGATGGCTTCAGACTTCTAAAGTTGAAAATATGAAATATTCTTATTCATGTCACTGAGAGAGAGAAGGGAATGTAGAATGCTTACATTCTGTCAGAATATGTTATTGTTAGACATCAGAGATCCTATGGAAAGGAGTACGGTCACAGTCTGGTTCAAGTCAACAGGACAGCCGTGAGTTGGGGAGGAGTGGGGAATTTGGGCCAAGGTCAGGTCAGATGAAGTGAGGAAGAACAGATATCACTAAAGTTCTGTCTAGCAACAGAGGTGTATTGGCTGTTCAGATGAGTAAGGAGGAGACTTAAATAGGAGGAAGGGTTAAATACCTGTGCTTGTGTGAACATGTCTTTGTCTGTTCAGCTGTCTGGCCTTTTGGGTGAATAAACTTGGTTTGAGCTCTTCACAGTTGTCCGTCATTTGTTACCCAATTATTTAGAACCTAAAACTCAAATGTAGCTGTTGCAAAGGTGCACATCAGCGACTTGTATGCAGCTTGATTCATGGGCATTCCTGTGAGACCCGCAGTCTTTTGCATGACAATAACCGGCTGACAAAAGTTCATGACAACCACAGCCCTATCTACAGCGCATTCGCAAAGTATTCAGACCCCTTGACTTTTCCACATTTTTGGAAATGTTACAACCTTATTCTAAATTGTATTAAGTTGTTTTTTCCTCATAAATCTACACACAATACACCATAATGACAATGTTTTAAAAAACTAAAAAACATTTATATAAGTATTTTGCTAGTGTTGATAGGCTTTTTACTACCAGCCATATATAGAGCTCTGATTACTACTGTATACATACTATGTGTTGTGTGAAATGATACGGAGTTAATGAGGAGAAAGCACTGACGCTAATCTGTATCATCAGGAATGGGTCCCACCTGTAAAAAAGACAAAGAATAAAAGTCCAGAAGGATAAACCGTAAGCTGTGTGTGTGTGTGTGTGTGTGTGTGTGTGTGTGTGTGTGTGTGTGTGTGTGTGTGTGTGTGTGTGTGTGTGTGTGTGTGTGTGTGTGTGTGTGTGTGTGTGTGTGTGTGTGTGTGTGTGTGTGTGTGCGTGTGTGTGTGTGTGTGCGTGCGTTCTTGCGTGAGGACTTGTTTTCCTATCTTGTCACAACCAGGATGTCGTGACAAGATGGGAAAACAGGAAAAAATCTGAAAAGTTCAAATGCTATTTTCTTTTTAAAGCTGCAAAATGTTTGGTTAAGACGGCGCCGGAGAGGATGGCTGACGTGTTACATGCTCCAAACCAACTGTGCTATTTTTTTGTGTGTTGTTTGTAACTTATTTTTGTACTTATTTTGTACATAATGTTGCTGCTTACGTCCCTTATGACTGAAAATAACTTCTGGACATTAGAACAGTGATTACTGACCTCGAACTGGAAGAAGCTTTTTCTTTTAACGAGTCCAATGATAAGGATATACTGCTTTCCCAGGAACAGGCCCAAATCCCCGTCATTGAGAATTCATTAATTCTCAGAAGGCAAACTCCCACCGCCATCTGTTCTATTGGCTAACGTGCAATCATTACAAAATAAAACTGATTACCTATTTTTTACTTTAGTAAACATTGTACATATTTTATTATCTCTTCTTGAACTGCACTGTTGGTTAAGGGCTTGTAAGTAAGCATTTCACGGTAAGGTTGGCGCATGTGACAAATAAAGTTTGATTTGATATGTAACTTTTTGTGTTACCTAACCAAATTCATGGTGAAATATGTGTTATACAGTGCCTTCGGAAAGTATGCAGAATCCTAGACTTTTTCCACATTTTGTTAGGTTACAGCCTTATTCTAAAATTGATAAAATATTTTTTCCCCCTCATCAATCTACACAGAATACCCCATAATGACAAAGCAAAAACAGTTTTGGAAATTGTAGCTAATTTATTAAATATAAAAAACTGATCCTGACTAGTCTCCCAGGCCCTGACACTGAAAACGTCCCCACAGCATGATGCTGCCACCACCATGCTTCACTGTAGGGATGGTGCCAGGTTTCCTCCAGACGTGATACTTGGCATTCAGGCCAAAGAGAATCTGAGAGTCTTTAGGTGAGAGTTTTCAGGTGTCTTTTGACAAACTCCAAGCGTGCTGTCATGTGCCTTTTACTGAGGAATGACTTCCGTCTGGCCACTCTACCATAAAGGCCTGATTGGTGAAGGTTCTCCCATCTCCACAGAGGAACTGTAGAGCTCTGTCAGAGTGACCATCGGGTTCTTGGTCACCTCCCTGACCAAGAATGAGCGAGGAGCTGTCCTTTAAAGCAGGTAACCTGACACCACAATCTCTTCAAAACACAATTCAGCATTCAGTTCAATTCAGCATTATGTCTAAAGCATTGAGAGATGACGGTTCCTTTAGTCAGTCCAATGTCTCAAGTGTATCATCCTGAATCATGTTTGTTTCCATACCTGTATTATTCCAGGTGAAGTGTTCCTGAAGGTTGAGGGAGGAGGATGACCAGGGCTGGTGCAGGGGGATGATGGATGGAGGAAAGGACGGCTTCTACCCAGCTAATTACATTGAGGCTGTTGTGCAGTGATGATGTCATCCTGCCACGCCCACACTCAAGTGTTACCTCAAGTGTTACAAAATGTGCATGTGTTCATTGACAAATCCACTTTGGTGCAAAAACAATTTAGAATTTTGAGTTGACTTTGACATCTTACCAAAATAACCATAAACATGAAATGTTAACGCCCACAATGTTATCATAATCATCATGCTGAAATATGCAATGTAAATTTTTATCTAAAGATTGATACCCTCAATTATCTAATTTTATATCACCAAATTTTTACATTCTGGCACAAAGAACACATGGTCAACTTCATAAAAAACATGTTTTCACATCTCAAGAGGTAAATACAAAAAAATACTATAGTAAGTGCCTAATAAATGCCAAAGTAGGTAACAGGGTTGACCGTAACTTAACCAATTAATCTTAAATCTGCCATAAATCGCTTGTGACCTGGGGAATGAAAGCTTGCTGTGTGCAACAGGGAGGGTCAATTGAATTCAAGCTTCATCCCAAAAATGATACTGTTAAACATTTATAGTCTATCTATCTATGGGTAAGAGGGTTGACATGTTATGCCAGACACACTCAGTTTTCTACCACAAAGCACCAACTGCCAACACACCTACTTTTACATCATGATTTGACTTACTGTATGTTCAATGTTTATAAAAAAGTTTTAAAAATTAAGAGTTCACTTCACTTAATAGGGTTGACCTTAAAATGAGGTACAGACATGAATTAATAAAAAATAAAAAATAAACATTAAATAAGTAATAATAATAATTTGTCAAAGCAACAAAATATCAAGGGATTTGCAATGATGGTGAAAACTGAGAAACTTTGGGATTAAGTGGGTTAAAATCTTCAGAGAAGTAAAAAAATAAATACATGAAAATAATGTCAAAATAATGTTTTTGTCAGTTTAGCAAATCTTTGCTCATAAAAAATCGGATTTATTGAATTTTCCATATGGTCTATATTATTAAAGGGGCCTTTTATTTAATAAAACAGGCCTTTAAAATTCAATATTGTTGCAACATTCTTACTTGCATTATCAAACGATGCAAAAGACACTTACTTCGCTGAACAACCCCTATATGTTTGGAATATTTGTGCAATATGAATGAACTTATAAATAAATGGCTATCACTCACTGTGTGTACTTTTTGCAGGAGCTCTCCGGTTTAGAAGACCACAACAATATACCACTGGTGCGTCGGTGAACAGCGCCTTCAAACGATGGAATGCTCCGTCCACCTCTGCTGACCACTGTATGCAGTGGCCCCCCCTTCAGCAGTGAGGTAATAGGATAAACCTCCGGTAGTAATTGGCAAACTCTAAGAACCGCTGCACCTCTTTTACCGTGGTCAGAGTTGGCCAATTACGCACGGCTTTGACGCGGTCACCCTCCATTACCTCCCTCGAGGTGGAAATGCGATAACCCAGGAAGGAAACAGCTTGTTTGGAAAACTCACATTGTACAGGTCATGCCTCCAGCAGTCGCCCAAGAACCTTGCGCCTCAGAGACACATGCGCGGCGCGTGAAGCGGAGTAGATCAAGATATCGTAAATACACACCACCACACCCTGTCCGTGCAGGTCTTTGAGAATCTGAATCTCGTCTACGAAGGATTGAAAGATGGCTGGAGCATTCTTTAACCCGTACGGCATGACGAGGTACTCATATTGGCCAGATGTGGTACTAAACATGGTTTTCCACTCATCTCCCTCCCGAATACGCACCAGATTATAACCGCTCCTGAGGTCCAGTTTCGTGAAGAATCGCGCCCCCCGTGAAATGATTCCACCGCCGTAGCGATGAGAGGTAGTGGGTAACTAAAACCCACAGTGATGGAATTGAGACCTCGATAATCAATACACGGACGCAAACCACCCTCCTTTTTCTTCACGAAAAAGAAACTCGAGGAGACGGGTGACATGGAGGGCCGAATGTACCCCTGTCCCAGGGCTTCCATGACATATGTCTCCATAGCCAACGTCTCCTCCTGGGAGCTCCCTGTCTCCACGAAATCTTAGGATTGTGAATAGCCAGTCAGGGAATCCCCAGCACCACTGGAAACGCAGGTGAATCGAAGGAACAGACTAACAGACGCTCCTCACTGGCCCACTCCAGGGCTCTACCCGTCAGGCAGGAGACGAGGACACTCACGCTCTCCTCATCCGAGGGAGCCGGCCGAACGGTGGCTCCAAAGTCGTATGCTCCAACGTCGTACGCTCCAACGTCGTAGGCTCCAACGTCGTACGCTCCAACGTCGTACGCTCCAACGTCGTACGCTCCAACGTCGTACGCTCCAACGTCGTACGCTCCAACGTCGTACGCTCCAACGTCGTACGCTCCAACGTCGTACGCTCCAACGTCGTAGGCTCCAACGTCGTACGCTCCAACGTCGTACGCTCCAACGTCGTACGCTCCAACGTCGTACGCTCCAACGTCGTAGGCTCCAACGTCGTACGCTCCAACGCCGCACGCTCCAACGTCGCACGCTCCAACGTCGTACGCTCCAACGCCGACGCTCCAACGCCGTATGCTCCAACGTCGTATGTTCCAACGTCGTACGCTCCAACGTCGTAGGCTCCAACGTCGTACGCTCCAACGCCGTACGCTCCAACGTCGTATGTTCCAACGTCGTGACGCTCCAACGCCGACGCTCCAACGCCGTACGCTCCAACGCCGTACGCTCCAACGTCGTATGTTCCAACGCCGTACGCTCCAACGCCGTCGTACGCTCCAACGTCGTACGCTCCAACGCGTCGTACGTTCCAACGCCGCACGCTCCAACGTCGCTCCAACGCTCCAACGCCGCACGCTCCAACGCCGCACGCTCCAACGCCGCACGCTCCAACGCCGCACGTTCCAACGTCGTATGTTCCAACGTCGTACGCTCCAACGCCGTACGCTCCAACGTCGTACGTTCCAACGTCGTACGTTCCAACGTCGTACGCTCCAACGTCGTACGTTCCAACGTCGTACGCTCCAACGTCGTACGCTCCAACGTCGTACGCTCCAACGTCGTACGCTCCAACGTCGTACGCTCCAACGTCGTACGTTCCAACGTCGTACGCTCCAACGTCGTACGCTCCAACGTCGTACGCTCCAACGTCGTACGCTCCAACGTCGTACGCTCCAACGTCGTACGCTCCAACGTCGTACGTTCCAACGTCGTACGCTCCAACGTCGTAGGGGAGGAGCAAGAGAAGATGTGACAGGTTCTAAGGAGGCAGCAGTGGTAAGAACTATATTTGAGCGGTTTAACCACATGAGATGTAAGAGACTCCTCATATTATCAGTTGAGGTCCGGTTCTTTATAAATCCTACTTGGTCACTATGTATGATATTATGTAGTGCCTTCTCTAAGCGTATCACAAGGGTCTTTAGTAAGAATCTTACAATCCACATTAAGGAGGCTGATAGCTCTAAAATGTCCAGGTTCTGTCGTATCTCTATCCTTTTTAGGAAAGAGCGATATCAAAGCCTCATTAAAAGGTGTCCGGAAGGGAGCCATTTTTAAATGCCTCCTGGTAAACCACTGTCAATATATATATATGTATATATATATATGCCATTTAGCAGACGCTTTTATCCAAAGCGACTTACAGTCATGTGTGCATACATTCTACGTATGGGTGGTCCCGGGGATCGAACCCACTACCCTGGCATTACAAGCGCCATGCTCTACCAACTGAGCTAATACAGGTACAAGAATGTCAATATACTTTTTATAATATTCCACAGAAAGGCCATCCAGACCAGGTGATTTCCCTGCGTTCATAGACAAAATGGTGGCTCTAACTTCTTCTTCTGTTATAGTATCGTCCAGGTCCTCTACCTGACTATTTGATTACCTAGGTAATTCTATACCAGACAAGAAAGTATCCATGTCTATGGGTCTCCCTGAACAGGAAGTATATAAATCTTCATAAAAACATATATTTGGATGAGGTCACCATCTTATTGCCCTTTTTAATTTCTGGAATTACTTTCGAAGTGTTCTGCATTTCTAGTTGTGTTTCTAGTAGCCTGCCTGTCTCATCACCTGCCTCATAAAAACTGGGCGACGTCGAAACAGTGCATATTCTGCCTTTTTGTTATACATCTCTTGCAACTGAAATGTACATTTGCAGGAAGTTTGAAATGCGCTATCTGTGTCTTGTCAAAACCCTTTCCAAGACACATAGCTCTGTTTCTAATCTTTTTACTGCTTCGGCTCCTTCTCTCTTCTTTTTGGTCACACGTGCTATTAGTTCCCCTCTAATATATGCTTTAGAGGTTCCCATTACCGTGGAAATATTTTCAGTTGAGACTATGTTGATCTCCAAAAAAGGGATCTAAGATCATCTGCTAGTGTTGTCTAAATCTACCCTTCTTCACATTTCCGGAGTTTAATACAACATATAACTCTAATATAGCATGATCTGTGAGGGCAATGATCTGTGAGGGCAATGGGCCCAATTTTGTAATCAATCACATTATTAACCATAAAATTAGATATCAAGAAATCTATTCTGGAGTGTGTATTATGACAGTGGGAAAGAAGAGTCCATCCTAATGATAGAAAAAGGTATAATCTCCATATGTCTGTAAGGCTCATATCTTCTACTGCAACAATAATCAGAATAATCAGCATAATCACCCCATTTTGTTTGGAATTAAATGAGCTAAACTTCTGCAGCCCAGCCTCCTCTAAATTTCATTGCCTCTGTGTCTGTTAAATGTGATTCCAGTATGAACAGAATATCCACCTGTTTTGATTGTTAATACATGTATGTCAAAATCTTTTTCCTCTTCACTTGGTTACGACAACAATTTATGTTCCAAGAGATTATTTTTACATAACCATTAGCCATATTTGCACTGAGTAGTTATAGCCTGTGAGCATGACGTGTCCCATTTAACACACGTGACAACTCTAATGAACATTCTTATTTAACATTTCACAAAATACTGTGCCTTTGGAAATTATTCAGACCCCTTGACCTTTTCCACATTTTATTACGTTACAGCCTTATTCTAAAATTGATTGAATAAAATATTTTCCTCATCAATCTACACACAATAACCCATAATGACAAAGCAAAAACAGGTTTTTAGACATTTTGCAAATGTATGCAAACAAAGAACAGATACCTTATTTACATAAGTAATATGAGATGTAAAATTGAGCTCAGGTGCATTGATCATCCTTGAGACATTTCTACAACTTGATTGGAGTCCACCTGTGGTAAATTCAATTGTTTGGACATGATTTAGAAAGGCACACACCTGTCTATATGATGTCCACAGTTGACAGTGCAAAAACCAAGCCATGAGATCGAACGAATTGTCCATGGAGCTCCTAGAAAGGATTGTGGCGAGGCAAAGGTCTGGGTAAGGGTACCAAAGCATTTCTGCAGTATTGCAGGTCCCCGAGAACACAGTGGCCTCCATCATTATTAAATGGAAGAAGACCAAGACTCTTTCTAGAGCTGGCCGCCTGGCCAAACTGAGCAATCGGGGAAGAAGGACCTTGTTGACCAAGAACCTGATGGTCACTCTGATAGAGCTGTAGAGATGGGAGAACCTTCCAGAAGGACAACCATCTCTGCAGCACTCCACTAATCAGGGCTTTATGGTAGAGTGGCCAGACAGAGGCCCCTCCTCAGTAAAAGGCACATGACAGCCTGCTTGGAGTTTGCCAAAAAGCACCTGAAGACACAAGAAACAAGATTGTCTAGTCTGATGAAACCAAACCAAGAACTCTTTGGCCTGAATGACAAGTGTCACGTCTGGAGGAAACCTGGCACCATCCCTACAGTGAAGCATGGTGGTGGCAGCACAATGCTATGGGGATGTTTTTCAGCAGCAGGGACTGGGAGACTAGTCAGGATTGAGGCAAAGATGAACGGGGAAAAGTACAGAGAGATCCTTGATGAAAACCTGCTCCAGAGCACTCAGGACCTCAGACTGGGGTGAAGGTTCCACCCTAAGCACACAGCCAAGACAGCACAGGAGTGGCTTCGGGACAGGTCTCTGAATGCCCTTGAGCCTGGACTTGAACCTGACTGAAGATCAGGAGAGACCTGAAAATAGCTCTGCAGCAACGCTTCCCATCCAACCTGACAGAGCTTGAGAGGATCTGCAGAGAAGAATGGGAGAAAATCCCCAAATACAGGTGTGCCTAGCTTGTAGCGTCATACCCAAGAAGGCTAGATATTGTAATCAATGCCAAAGGTGCTTCAACAAAGTACTGATTAAAGGGTCTGAATACTTATGTAAATTAGGTATCTGTTTTTTATTTGAATACATTTGCAAAATGTCTAAAAACCTGTTTTTGCTTTGTCATTATAGGGTATTGTTTGTAGATTGCTGAGGAATTTGTTTTATTGAAGAAATGTGGAAAAAGTCAAAGGGTCTTAATACTTTCTGAAGGCACCGTGTGCTCCAGCTGTACAATAATACTGTGAAAATAAACATAGAAAACCAAAGCCAAAATAAAACAAAGCATACATTTACATTTAAGTCATTTAGCAGACGCTCTTATCCAGAGCGACTTACCATGAGTTAATCATCACAGAATTCTCTTTGATGCTGCAGAAGATAACCTGCAGTCTCAACTCACAATTCCTTATGGTCCATGACGTGCTTGAAAGGCTAAATTAGCAAAAACCCTCCCGCAAACACATAGGCTACCTTCATTTGTATGGTAAACTGCATACCATTATATTTGACCTTGTTTCGTGTACTTTGTCTAGGCTAAACACTTTGCTCTAGCAGGAATCTCTTTGCTTCCACATTGTCCTTGAAAATCATTTTCTTTCCCTTCCAAGTAGAGGGGTCGCTTGCAATGCCAGTGTGTGCCTGACATTCTTCTTGTGTAGTTGTTTCTTTGCCGTTGCAAACTTCTTCATTGCCAGTTCCTTGGACAGGTCCAGGAAAAAGACAGCCAACGGTCTTCTCACTGAACATCACCCTTTTCTTTCGTCTCTTTTTTGTATCTTGTCCCGGGCTTCAGATCTTAGGAAGCAGATGAGAACCGTTCTCCCGGTTGCCCAATCCTGTCCGGCATATGGTTAAACTGCGATTGGTTCGTTCAATTTCGAATTTGTGCCTGTCGTCAAATCCAAATCCTTCTGCAATGATTTCCTGCCCACACGGGATTGGTCCACCACCATCCTCACTGCCCTCTTTCAGATGAACCAATCTCACCGTATTTCTCCTACTTTCTGTTCTCAAGTTCTTCGACACGATTCCACCTTCTCCAGAAGGGAGATGGCATCCTCCACTGTTGAAATTCGTGCCACTGACCCATCATCCTCTCTTGTATCGCATCAACTCTTTCCTTTAGCTCGGTAGTTGTTGTTTTTATCGTGGAGACATCAGACCGACCATGAGAAACGCTGCAGCTGAAGATGCATTTTCTTGCTTGCTTATGGCCCCATAGACCCCTTTCTGTGCCAAGAGTGTGCAAAGCTGTCATCAAGGCAAAGGGTGGCTATTTTGAATAGTCTAAAATATGTCAGATATATTTTTATTTGTTGAACACATTTTATTTTGGTTGCTACATGATTCTATGTGTGTTATTTCATAGTTTTGATGAGAAAATAGTCAAAATAAAGAACCCTTGAATGAGTAGGTGTGTCCAAACATTTGACTGGTACTGTATATGTATTAAAATGGTCAAAAGTTTAGTATTTGGTCCCATATTCTTAGCACGCAATGATTACATCAAGCTTGTGACTACAAACTTGTTGGATGCATTTGCTGTTTGTTTTACTTGTGTTTCAGATTATTTTGTGCCCAATAAAAACGAATGCATTGTGTCATTTTGGAGTCGCATTTCTTGTAATAAGAATATAATATGTTTCTAAACACTTCTACATTAATGAGGATGTTACCATAATTATGGATAATCCTGAAGGAATCGTGAATAATGATGAGTGAGAAAGTTACAGTTGCACAAATATCATACCCCCAAGAAATATATGCCGCTGTAACTTTCTCACTGATTATTATTTACAAAGTTTGACTACTTTATTATATATATAAGTGAATTTGTCACCCGATATGGATGAAAATATCCCCAACTTAAAGCTGACCGTCTGCACTTTAACCTCACAGTCATTGTATCATTTCAAGTGCTAGAGTACAGAGCCAAAAATGTGTCACTGTCCCAATACTTTTGAAGCTCACTGTAGATAAATTCTCTTGGTAAATAGTTTGGTCTGCAGCTTATCATGAGGTATTCTAACTAAGGCGAACAAAACTCAAGACTTCCTTAATATTAGAGATCACGCACCAGCTGTCGTTAACAAAGTGACACACACCTCCTCTCTTCGCCTTACCGAGTCTGCCGTCCAGTCTTCACAATGCAAAGAAAAACTGTACACTGAGTGTACAAAACATTAGGAACACCTGCTCTTTTCATGACATAGACTGACCAGGTGAAAGCTCTGATCTGTTCTTGATGACACTTGTTAAATCCACCTCAATCAGTGTAGATGAAGGGGGGAAAACAGGTTAAAGAAGGATTTTTATGCCTTGAGACAATTGACATATGCATGTGAATGGTCAAGACAAATGATTTAAGTGTGGGCTCCCGTGTGGCGCAGAGGTCTAAGTCACTGCATCTCAGTGCTAGAGGCATCACTACAGACCCTGGTTTTGCTCCAGGATGTATCACAACCGGTCGTGATTGGGAGTCCCATATGGTGGCGCACAATTGCCCCCGCGTCGTCCGGATTTGGCCAGGGTAGGCAGTCATTGTAAATAAGAATAAACTGACGTGCCAAGTTAAATATATGAAAAATCAATAAATAGTGTCTTTGAACCGGTTTGAGTGTTTCAAGTTCAACAGATGTTTAACACTCAACAGATGTTTAACACTCAACAGATTCCTGTGTGTATTAATAATGGTCTACCACCCAAAGGACATCCAGCCAACTTGTCACGTCTTTGGGAAGCATCGGAGTCCACATGGGCCAGCATCCCTGTGGAACGCTTTCGACACCTTGTAGATTCCATGCCCTGATGAACTGTTCTGAGGGCAAAAGAGGGTGCAACTCAGTGTATATCCATATACTTGTTCAGCAAAGACTCTGAGAAACATAGTATATTACAGTTTTTCAGGTCCCGTTGATAGGATAGATCCAAAGGGAGCTCGTCCAGTTTCTTCTCCAGTGATTGTACTGTTCTGGGAAAATTCTTACACAGGGATACTCAAAGTCCATCTTAAATTAATCATTGTTTATTGTCAGCGCGCTGGAGAGGTTCCAACCAACTCAATGCATCATAGTACACATCAATCAGGAGCTCTCTGGGCGGTCCCAGCAGTTGTCTTATATACGGCTATACACAGACAAGTTATATATGCATGATTTAGCATAATTAATTCATCATTATTGTTTTGTTTCATTCATATGACCGACCACTACTGTTTCATAACATGTGACAGACCAACACCTTACTACGAGGCTTCTCCTCTCTAAGCTGAGACCTTGAAACTGGGATATCTTTTGTTTGTTCTCAAAACAAGGTCTGGGCGTACTGCCAAATTGCAGCTAATTTGTTTAGTCAACCACTTGCATGAACACAAAAATAGTTTTTTAGAACAGCACATGATTAGAACACAGAAATTAGGTATAAGAAAAGCACAAACATTATTCCCTTTACAGTACATTCGCCAATGTTGGTGTATTTGCTTGTCGACGTAGTCTCGTCAGGGTGCCAGGTCGCATGCCTCTCTTTCGCTGTAACGTCCTCTTTTGAGTCCCTGGGATAAAGGCCTGGTCCGGAGTAAGAAGAACGTCCAGAGCTGCCAACTGGTTGAAGTATGTTTGTTAGTGATCGCTGTTCTGATGTCTAGAAGCTGTTTTCGGTCATAAGAAATTATAGAGGAGGCATTATGTTTCAGGTAAGACCCAAATTGTGTTGAAGTAGCAATGTTTATTACAGCAACAGGGGCAGGCAAACGACAGGTCAAGGCAGGCAGGGGTCAATAATCCAGAGTAGTGGGCAATGGTAAAGGACGGCAGGTAGGCTCAGGGTCAGATGCAGGCAGAGGGGTCAGACAGGCGGGCTCAGAGTCAGGACACGCAAGGGTCAAAACCAGGAGGGCAAGAAAAAGAGAGACTGGGGAAAAGCAGGAGCTGAGACAAAATGCTGGTTGACTTGACAAACAAGACGAACTGGCCACAGACAAACAGAGAACACAGGTATAAGTACCCAGGGGATAATGGGGAAGATGGGCGCCACCTGGAGGCGGGTGGAGACAAGCACAAGGACAGGTGAAACAGATCAGGGTGTGACATTATGTTTAAAAAAAAGATCAGCATATAAAAACACACAAAATAGCAGAATTGGTCAGGATCCCGTAAGACGGCTGCTATCCACTGCAGAGCCATCTTTTTCATCAAAATCAAATCAAATTTTTTTGGTCACATACACATGGTTAGCAGATGTTATTGCGAGTGTAGCGAAATGCTTGTCATAGCTTGCATCAGCTATAATAAATCAAGATTTATTCACAATGACATAAGAAGGCTTAGAAATAAGAGTTTGGCATTTTGACAGAAATGTCTACATCAGGGTGACTGTCCTTACCTTAAGTGGTATGGCCACCAATGGAGTTTGCCTGTGGGTTTATCTTCACCCCTCCATCAACCTATCAGGGGGAAGTCAAAAGGAAATCACTAATTGCAATTAAACGTTCAGGTAAGTTATGATTTTTCCGGCACACTTCAAATTAAATCTTGCTAACATTGTTCACTGCTACCACCCCTACCCTAGATACTGCTGTGTACAAAAAGACCACCAAACTTTTGTCAGTGAACCAACTAATGTTTTCCAGTTCATTAATGAATCTTGTGTAGTCCACATTAACAATGCTCTGTCTCTCATCTCTCCCAGCTCCCCTCCCTCCCCCAAACAGAGCATGTCCCTGCAGTCCTACCCCTCCAGCACCCTCCTCAGAATCTCAAAAACAACAGCCCCCTTTCCAGAGCAGAAAATCACATTTAAAATGGTGAGGTGAAGAGAGCTCCCAACTCCTCGCCACTGTTTGAGAATGCAGCCTTCCATCTTAGGTGAGGAGTTGATGTTCTGTCACACCCTGACCATAGTTTGCTTTGTATGTTTCTATGTTTTGTTTGGTCAGGATGTGATCTGAGTGGGCATTCTATGTTGGATGTCTAGTTTGTCTGTTTCTGTGTTTGGGCCTGATATGGTTCTCAATCAGAGGCAGGTGTTAGTCATTGTCTCTGATTGGGAACCATATTTAGGTAGCCTGTTTTGTGTTGAGTTTTGTGGGTGGTTGTTTCCTGTCTTTGTGTTTGTTGCACCAGATAGGGCTGTTTCGGTTTTGCCACGTTTATTGTTTTGCTTTATGTTCATGTTGAGTTTTCCTATTAAAAAACCATGAACTTCAACCACGCTGCATTTTGGTCCGCCTCTCCTTCGCAGGAAGAAAGCCGTTACATGTTCCAGGCTCGCTCAAACAGCTCACATCTCAAACAGCTCAGAGGAAGGCCCCAAAAATGGTCAAAGACTGCAGTTACCCAAGTCATAGACAGTTCTCTCTGCTACCGCACGGCAAGTCATGAGACTGCTGAACAATTAATCAAATGGTCATCCGGACTATTTACATTGACCCCCCATTGTTTTTACACTGCCCCTTTGTTTTTATACTACTGCTACTCGCTGTTTTATCTATGCAGTCACTTTACGAATTACCTTGACTAACCTGTACCCCCGCACATTGACTCGGTACCCCCTGTATATAGCCTCGTTATTGTTATGTCATTTTCTTGTGTTACTTTATGATTTCATTTTTTTACTTTACTTTATTTATTAAATATTTTCTTAACTCTATTTCTTGAACTGCATTGTTGGTTCCTCTCTGGGACAGGCGTCCCACTTGCAGGACAACTTCCGGTGAAACTGGAGGGCGTGCAATTCAAATAAATAATCATACAAATGGATATTAAACATTTAGGAACATACAAGTGTCTTATATCGGTTAAAAGCTTAAATTCTAGTTAATCTAACTGCATTGTCCGATTTACAAATAGGCTTTACAGCAAAAGCATGCCATGCAATTGTTTGAGGACGGCGCCCCACATCAAAATATTTTTCCACCAGCACAGGTTTCATAAATTCACCAATAGCGGTTAAATATTCATTTACTTTAAAAAAATCTTCCTCTGATTTGTCATCCAAAGGGTCCCATTTACAACATATGGTGTCGTTTTGGTTAGATAAAATCCTTCTTTATATCCCAAAAAGTCTGTTTAGTTGACGCCATTGATTTGAGAAATCCACTCGTTCAACATGCAGATAAAGGAATCTAAAAAGCTACCGCTAAACTTTATTAAAACAAGTCAAAATACGTTTCTATCCAAACCTCAGATACCCTAAAATGTAATTAAACTATAATATTTCATACGGAAAGAAGTATGTTCAATAGGAAAACGATATTAGCAGGTGCCTGTCCTCTTCGTGTCACGCCTGCTCCTGCTCTTCCCTTCCCCTGGCGCTTGAGTGCGCCTGATTACCCTGCACCACACGTTTCTGCCATCCATCACTCACACCTGCCTTCCCTCGTCACACGCATCAGCGTTATTGGATTCACCTGGACTCATTCATCACCTGTTATTTCCTCCCCTATATTTGTCAGTTCCCTAGCTTTGTTCCCTGCTGCTTCATTGTATTGTTTTTGTCTTAGTTTATGTTCTTGATGCTGTTCATGTCTTGTCTATGTCCGTTATTATTAAATGTTTTACTCCCCGTACCTACTTCGTCCATCCAGCGTCATTCTTCGTGACACTTCGTTGCGCACACATAGACTAATTTCTAAGTCTGTATCCTAGTACTAAAACTCATAATTTTTCCTCGTTTGGGAAGAAACAAGCCTAAAACCTTGAACAAAGACAAACGTCAGAGTGTTTTCTTTCCAATGGTACCAATTATATGCATATCCTGGCTTCAGGGCCTAAACAACAGGCAGTTTACTTTGGGCACGTCAGTCAGGCAGAAATGGAGAAAAATAGACCCTAGCCTGAAGAAGTATTAAGGGCTGTTGTATTTGGCGCATGTGACAAATATAACTTGATTTGTTTTGACAGGTTTGCCTAGCAATAATGTCATTTTTATATACAGTTCAATTGGCATTGTATCAGTATTGTGGCTAACATTGTGTCCATCTCTACCTTCCTCAGCTCTACTTACTTCGTCCATGCGATCTTAATCACCTGCTTACATCCAGCCAATCCCAGGCACCCCTTCCCTTCCAGTAACCAGAGGCTGACCTTCCGAAGGAGGAACCAGACATTGGGGGTCATCCATGGGATCCAGACTACTCATACATTATCGCAGAAGGCAGTGGGGAAGGGATGAAGCTTTTAGACACCACCATCAACAGACAAAGCAATGAGCGCAACAAGAAGACTGAGGTTTCTGTGCACCATGTTGGCGATAAACATAAACCCGGGGTCCGTCATTTCCTTAAGCAGCGCTGTATGTAGCCTCGAGTCTTACATCTGTGTTGTACGAACACGTGCATTCGATGTCAAAGAGGAACTTCACAATGCTATCACAACTTTAACAACCACTGATACAGTAGCCAGTTGTCCAGTCCATTCTCTTCCTATGAACTAGATGCTATTAAATTACATTTTTTGTACAGGGAATCTGCAACTAGGGTAGGATTCTAGGCTAACCTGGGCTGGCTCCTCTGTTCCAAGATCGTCATGAACAGTCGGAGGTGCAGGAGGCTAACGAGCCATTATCCTGGCGCAGAGATAGCAGAGATGTTGCTGCTGCTCATTGCTCTCCTACTCCATTAGCTTTGTTTGGGAAGCCAATTTCTGACATCCATCATTGCAGCTGGTTCGAGCTAGCTAAATAGGCTAAGGCTAATAACACTAATGCTTTTTACAGCTAGCTAAGAAGCTAACTAAACTCTGTATTGGTGGGGCGTGAGTTGCTTCAATGGTAAACTTGACCCCGCCCTTATAAATCAAAATCAAATATTACAGGTGGAGGCGTATCAAGTTACTCACTTAGCCTACCACAGATGAGAAGCCTTTTATCCCACTTTTTATGGAAACCCAAAGGAGTCATACCTAACCGTCCCAGTGGCTTTCCAATTCCAAAGCCCTCCTACACACACCACGGTGCGCTCTGTCCATTGTGCTGACACAGGGCAGTGGAGATACAGATTTTGCGCAAACCTGTCACTCAATCGCTTAAACTTTTTTAGCAATTTTTATATGGGGACATTAAACTAAAACTGAGGGGGCACAAGTTTCAACTGAGGGGCCTATGCCCCCCGTTCCCCCCTTGTGAAGCCGGGTATGTATTGACCATTTATACAGACCACAATATGTACTGACCCTCTGGGAGATTAAGATGAGCAGCGAAATTCTTTCTCTATCATGGCCCAGGTGTTTGAAGGAAAACAGCCAATCTACTGACGACATTTTCAGGTCAACCATCTTTGATTAGGTTGATGGGCATTAGTGGCTACATTTGGGAGATATTGTGATGATCGAAGTCACTACCAGTAAATTAAATAGGAAGTGGATCAACCTATGTGC
Source organism: Oncorhynchus keta (assembly GCF_023373465.1). Lineage (NCBI taxonomy): Eukaryota > Metazoa > Chordata > Actinopteri > Salmoniformes > Salmonidae > Oncorhynchus > Oncorhynchus keta. Next base: position 46,611,839 of record NC_068444.1, read on the forward strand.
TGCACTTGTGACAGATGTGTTGGTTGATCCACTTCCTATTTAATTTATGATGTGGGTTTTAAACCAGTTTGTTCAGGAGGCAGTCTTACAGAGTGTTCAGAAGCTGGGTGAGAGACAACCACACATGTGATTAGGACTCATCACATTCAACAATCGGGTGTAATGTTTCATCCGTTTCCCATTGACATGATTGACTATTTCTGAGTGTTGATATCTAATGAAATTGTGTTTTCATGCTCTTTACATTCATTGGCTGTAGGTATTAAATCTGTGTTTTCTGTGTGACATTTCACAATGCGGTTGGTGGGAGGAGCTATAGGAGGACAGACTCATTGTAATGGCTGGCATGGAATTGTGGTTTCCATATGTTTGATACTGTTCCATTCATTCCATTCCAGCCATTACAATGACCCTATCCTCCTATAGCTTCTCCCACTAGCCTCCACTGATTTCGAGTCAATATTTGGACACATTCATCCAATATTTGCTGTGAATCTAAAGTTGTTTTGATCAGTATATTAAGATCATCTACTGATGTTTGTCTTGCCAGGTGACTGCACGGATAGGAACATTTCTCCTCGCCTTTTTTAGTGGGGTGCCGAGATTCTAAGGTAATACGAGAGAGGCAATAAGGGAACAAACAAACTCTACATTTTAATTCAAGGGCCCATGTGTTCCAAGAGCAAATAAGCCATGGACTTATTTTAAAGCTGGTCCAATGAAGGAATAATTTAATGAAATAACGGTATGTTGACACTCTTCTCTTTTCATTAAAAGATTGTCTAAGAGTGGTGCCTCGGCTCTAGGTCCAGCTTGTAGCCATAGTGATGGCATCTCGGGAACCAGGGTCAAAAGCCAGACAGTCCTATAGTTTCAGTGCCCCTGAATACATACGGTATCTGTCTTGTTTATGACATCGTACCATTGGAATATATTGTCGTCTTCCCAGGTGATTATTTGCACCGATGGAAAGGCCTACACAGACCTGGGGAATCTGGAGGTGGAGGACAACAATAAAGCTCGATATTTCCTCTACTCCACCATCTTCTACCAAGACCTGGGTGAGTATGCTGCTAGTCAGGTGTTGGTGCAACTCTACTGTCTTCACTAGCTCAAATTTCACTTATATTTGAGTATCACAGTGCAGTGGAGAACCTATTTTACCTTGGATTAACACATTTTCATACAGGCTATGTTGATAGTCTTTAAGGTGTTAACAGAAATTATATGTAGTTATTGAATACTGTAAGCAATCACTTATGTAACCCTTTCTCTCATAGGGTGACAGTGGCAGTGTTGGCCATTGAGGGGAAAGACTGCAGACTTGATGAGCAGGGGAGACCAGCAGGTCATACAGGCGAAACGGTTTGTGATACATAAAGCAGGGTTCTCCAACCCTGTTCCTGGAGAGCTACCCTCCTGTAGGTTCATTTCAACCCCACTTGTAACTATCCTGATTCAGCTTATCAACCAGTTAATTATTAGAATCAGGTGCGCTAGATTGGGGTTGGAGCGAAAACCTACCCTGCAATAAAGAATCTTTCGTGCTTTGTATTTTTGAGCTACAAATCGATTTGGCTTGCTCGTGATCAGTCAGTTGTGCAAGATGTGTCTTTTAATATGGTACTGTATGTGTTTTCTTTTCCCCCTAGGTGGTGATAGCAAGCTGTATATATAGCAAGCTATATGAACTACACACTGAATTTATTTGAGATTATAGAGAACAGGACGATAGCTACACATTGTAGTGTGAATTTGCTGCTCCCAACAACTCTGTAAGTGTTGAATTACACATTGGTATATTAATTTGTATTTACAAATATAGTATATGTACAGTGGGGGGAAAAAAGTATTCAGTCAGCCACCAATTGTGGAAGTTCTCCCACTGTTACAGATACAAGTATCCTGTGTGTGTGTTTCTTTTCTCTCCTTCTACCCTCACAGGTGAAAATCATCACTCCCCAATCAATCATCAATCAGAAGACGCACCTCCTCCTGTTTCCTACCCAATCACCGTTCCTTTCCCTTTGTTTAGAAACCCTGTCAGTTGTTTGCTGTGGAGCTCAATCTCTCTGTCTCTTTGTTTCACTCTCTCTGTGTATTGACCTCTCTTTTGTTTGAGCACCTCCATAGCACTTTGTCATCACATGTGAGTATTGTTTTGGTTATGGTGTTTGTTTGTTGCTGGTGGGAAAAGGGGGAAACCAAGACAAGTCGCCCATGGGCATACACTAACCGTAGGTAAACTTTGTTAAATACACTAGTTAGAACTGGGCGGACCACCCACTGTATTTTTGGTTAGCTGTTGTTAAAGTAGGCTAGTTTAGCTTAGGGGTGTTTTTGAATACTTATTGTTTCTTTCCTTGGGTCCAGCTCAGCCCCTTTTCCTGCTCCCCCCATTACCGTGTGTTTATTAATAAACCCTGAGTTTGACGGTAGATTTCAGTTGTTGTGGTTATTTCGTTCACACTTTTACTTTGTCACTATTATAAATTGCATGAGTTATGTTAGGGGTCTCATTACCATCCCCCCTAGACTATCATAGGCTAAAAATATCTATAATCTATATCTATAATATCTATGCACATAAAAATATCTATAATCATGCATTCCTGCAAGGATGAGTACCTCAGTGTTATATTTATTATACCTCACTATGAATGACTGTATAAGATGATTACTCATGATTTTGAGTCTGACCAAATCATGGGCTGGTGCCACCAACTGTAAAAGTTTGTGACACCAGGGGAAATGTTAGTCTGGAGCACTGTAATAGTAATTAACACTTAGGGTAGGTGTTGCTTCAAGGGAACACTAATTTGCAATATAGCCTAAATTGTTAGCTTGGATTTTATAACGTACAGTACCAGTCCAAGGTTTGGACACCTACTCATTCCAGGGTTTTTCTTTCTTTATAATATTTTCTACATTGTAGAATAATAGTGAAGACAAACTATGTAACACATATGAAATCATGTAGTAACACCCTTTGCCTTGATGACAGCTTTGCACATTCTTGGCTTTCTCTCAAACAGCTTGATGAGGTAGTCACCTGGAATGCATTTCAATTATCAGGTATGCCTTTGTTTGTGGAATATCTTTCCTTCTTAATGTGTTTGAGCCAATCAGTTGTGTTGTGACAAGTTAGGGGTGGTGTACAGAAAGTAGCCCTATTTGGTAAAATACCAAGTCTATATTATGGCAAGAACAGCTCAAATAAGGCAGGAGATACGACAGTCCATCATTACTTTAAGACATGAAGGTCAGTCAATCTGGAGAATTTCAAGTTTCTTCAAGTACAGTCGCAAAAACCTTCAAGTGCTATGATGAAACTGGCTCTCCTGAGGACTGCCACAGGAAGGCCAGTGGTGTAAAGTACTTAAGTAAAAATACTTTAAAGTACAACTTAAGTCATTTTTTGGGGTATCTTTACTTTCCTATTTATATTTTTGACAACTTTTAAGTTGATACATTCCTAAAGACAATGTATTTTTTACTACATACATTTTCTGACACATTTTGAATGATTAGCAGGACAGGAAAATGTGGTCTAATTCACATACTTTTCAAGACAACATGTCTAGTCATCCCTACTGCCTCTACTCTGGTGGACCCACTAAACAAATGTTTCTTTGTCAATTCTGTCTTAGCCAGGGGCACACTCAGACACTATCTGTAAATAAAAATAAGACAATTTGTCTGTCTACCTTGATTAATATAATGCATTTGAAATGATTTATACTTGTACTTTTGATACATAAGTATATTTTAGCGATTACATTTACTTTTGATACTTAAGTATAAAAATTAAACTATTTTTTAACTTTTACTCAAGTAGTATTTTACTGGGTGATGTTCACTTGAGTCATTGTCTAGTAAGGTATCTTTACTTTTAATCAAGTATGACAATTGGGTACTTTTTACACCACTGAGGAAGACCCAGAGTTACCTCTGCTGCAGAGTATACGTTCATTAGAATTAATTGCACCTCAGATTGCAGTCCAAATAAATTCTTCAGAGTTCATGTAACTCTGTGAATCATGCCTTCATGGTCAAATTGCTGCAAATAAACCATTACTAAAGGACACCAATAAGAAGAGACATTCTTGGATTTGGATAAAATGCCAGGATTCTTGTCCCAGTCCGCCCCTGACCACACACATACAGTGGGGCACAAAAGTATTTAGTCAGCCACCAATTGTGCAAGTTCTCCCACGTAAGAAGATGAGAAAGGCCTGTAATTTTCATCATAGGTACACTTCAACTATGACAGACAAAATGAGAAAAAGAAAAATCCAGAAAATCACATTGTAGGATTTTTAATGAATTTATTTGCAAATTATGGTGGAAAATAAGTATTTGGCCAATAACAAAAGTTTCTCAATACTTTGATTTATACCCTTTGTTGGCAATGACAGAGGTCAAATGTTTTCTGTAAGTCTTCACAAGGTTTTCACACACTGTTGCTGGTATTTTGTCCCATTCCTCCATGCAGATCTCCTCTAGGGCAGTGACGTTTTGGGGCTGTTGCTGGGCAACACTGACTTTCAACTCCCTCCAAAGATTTTCTATGGGGTTGAGATCTGGATACTGGCTTGGCCACTCCAGGACCTTGAAATGCTTCTTACGAAGCCACTCCTTCGTTGCCCGGGCGGTGTGTTTGGGGTCATTGTCATGCTGAAAGAAGGAAGGTGGTTTTCACTCAAAATCTCACGATACATGGCCCCATGTATTATTTTTCTTCACTCTGCGGTCTGACTCCTCCCAAACCATCTCAATTTGGTTGAGGTCGGGGGATTATGGAGGCCAGGTCATCTGATGAAGCACTCCATCACTCTCTTTCTTGGTAAAATAGCCCTTACACAACCTGGAGATGTTGTCCTGTTGAAAAACAAATGATGCACCAAATTATTTTTCAATCTTCAACAAAGAAATGCCACCAAAAATGGTTTACTGAAACAGTCACCTATGATTCACCAAATTATATTTTGAAAGAGAATGCGGAGTACTTTAAGCATATATGTTTGTTTCAGTCTCCTCTACCCGGAGCTAATTGTACGGATTTTTCGCACCTGTTTTGCTGAACGTTTTCTAACATTTGCATTTTCACGTAACGTGGACTACTTTTAATTTGGAATGAGCTAAACCTGTAACGGGGATGGACATTATTTAGTACTTGTATATGTGTTTTCAAATGCATTTTATGTTGCAGGCCATCTTGTAATTTTACATAGCAAATCCACGAAAATAGTTTAATGCACAGTTATGTGCGCATGACAGAACCACGAAGAGGGCTATATTTTGTGGTACACATTTCCTGTTTCCTAGCAACGAGCAGGAAGTATGTGAAATGGGATGGAAGTAAAAAAATCAAAACAAGACTTTGTGGTGAGTAAAAACATAGTGCTGGATTTAAACACCATACACTAGACATTCCAGAACATATTTGGCTGGACGCAAGAATCAAATAGATGGTAAGACAGGGTAACGTTCTTTTTTTAATGCAATGTTTGTTTAGCTAGCGTTAGCTTGTTAATAAGCATGATGATGCTAACCGTTACTTGTTAGCTAGCGGCTATTGTATCCAGCATTGGCTTGTTTGCAAACCAACGGATAACTTTTCCGTAATGGTGCGTGTTTTTAAGTTACATGTGAAATGTAGCTAATGGAATTCAACAAGAAAAATGTTTACGTTGTTTAAGGCCGAGGTGTTGTTTCCCCACATTAACATATTTATGCTAGCAGTCGCGCTAGGGTATTGTGACACAATATAACGTTAGCAAGCCACCTTCAGTTTGAATCGGGCAAAATATATCTGCCACTGTACACTATAATGAATGGAACATGTTGCATTATGTGACTAAACAGAGTAAACCGGTATTTGATCTGAGTTTTTAAAATTTAAATGCCGAATTTAGATATACGCAAACTTTTTAATAGCCATATTTGGCATTAAGGTTTGTACCCATTGTTTAGTAGGCATATGGTCCACGATTACCCCATAAATAAATAATACATTGACTGCAAGTGATTACGACTAACCAAATCGGTTCTCTATTTTTTTTTCTTTCCACAGCACTGATGTTGTACCTGCATCCATTCTACCACAGAAAGTACATTTAATAGTCAATGGAGTGGTACTAAATTGATCCCATTCTTGTGCAGTCTTCCTATTTGGACTGTACAATGAATGTAAGCTCTTGTGATATGGAGGTGCCGGGAATCTGATGTATTTCCCCCACAATTATCTAGCTCAAATATTTACAGTACTATCCTGTAATGGCTATGCAAGAGCTTGGCAGGACTAAAGGCTTCCCTTGCAAACACTGTGGCATAGTGTGCTCCAACATGCCAAGCCTTCTGGAACACATGGATAGTCACTACCAGCAAGAAGATGATCGCAAGTTCAGATGCGATGAATGTGGCCGATGCTACAGGCATGCAGGTAGCTTGGCTAACCACAAGAAAACACACAAGTTGGGTTCTTTTCATTGTCCAATATGTGCTAGGAAGCTCTCAAACACTCTGGCCCTGAAGAGCCATCTGCGCATCCACACATCACAGAAGAAGTACTCCTGCATGGACTGTGGGAAGGCCTTTAGGCTATCTACTCAGCTGGCCACCCATCAAAAGGTCCATCTCTCTGGGCAATCAAAGAGGAGAGCCGGTTGGGCCACTGCAGAATATTCTCCAATTGAGAATAGGGATGAAATTGAAGATAATGATGACTTTGAAAAGCTGTCGATCTTGGTGGCTGACCAGCAAGACACGGGGATGGATATTGTGTCTGATAATAACCTTAGCCAAGAGGACGCAGAGGTTATTCCCAACTCGGCAAATTATTGTGACAACCTGGGCTTTGAAGCAGGGGATCGACCTTTCAAATGTGGTCAGTGCGAAAAGTCATATAGACACCATGGAAGCCTGATCAATCATAAGAAGTCTCACCAGGTAGTGCACTCAAACATCCCTATCTGTTTCAAGCAGTTAAATAATCTTGCTGCCCTCCATAGTCACCAGAGAACCCACAAAAAGTCCAAAAGTGGGCCAGACACCCATTCCTTGGAAGTCACTTACGCAGGCAGAGCACCAGAGCAGTTTTCACACCTGAACAGGGATGCTCCAGTGCATTTTTGTCAGCTGTGCCAAGTGATGTTTCCTAATGATGATGAGTTCCAGGAACACATCCAAAAGCATAATTCTTCCTCCATGTCCTTTGGGCACGATCAAGGTTTATCTGAGGATCATCATGACTCTTATGACCTTAGTGTCACTCCTTCTCCTGACTCAAACTTTTATTCACCACCTCTAAACAATACTCCATTGATGAATCATCAAGGGGAGCAGATCAATGATGTTCAAATATACTCTGACCACTCCAGTAACAAATCCACCTCGAATACTCAGGGAGAGCTCCTAATCTTGGATCCAGAGATTCCTGCTGACGATCTAAGTAAAGCAGAAAAGTCCTCAGTTACAGAAAACGGTGAGCGCCGCTTCAAGTGCCAGGTCTGTGGCAAAAGCTACCGGCATGCCGGGAGTCTCATCAACCATAAGCGTTCTCATCAGACAGGTATTTACCAGTGTTCCATCTGCCGCAAGACTTACCCACACATGGCTGCCCTCCGCAGCCATGTCCGCATCCACAGGGCCCATCCGTCCTCCTTTAGCCTGGGCTCTGAAGGAGACTGGCTCTCTTCTGAGCCCCTAACACTGGAGAACCAGCAGGCCTGCTTTTCCTCTCAGGAGGGAGATGCTAGCAATATGATGACTCTCGCTCAGGAGAACACAAGTGAACACTGCATTGCAGGATCATGCCATGTGCAGTTTGACTCCGCCTTTCCCCAGGACAGAACAGTGCACCTACCTCACAACGAACGCCAGATGGAGAGTCACATGTGTGCAGACTGTGGCGAAACATTTGCAGACATCGCAGGAATCAAATTGCACATATGCCCCCTGCTACAACCGCAGCACGAGGCCATGTCAAATGACTATGACAGTAACTTAACCTTCTTGGACACTAATGGCCGATGCACCATGGGAAATCCAGGAGATCATGTAGAGTTCCAGGGACTGAATGGCAGCCCTAGACAAAGGTACTGTGGTGAACATGACTTCTATGAAGGCTTGAACGGGGAGCAGTTAAATGGTGATGGCAAAGAGGAGGATGAAAAGGATGATGACGGTGAGCTCTATCAGTGCTCAGCATGTGGGAACCGCTACACAAGCATGAGGGCTCTGAGGAGTCATCTTCGTGGCCACACTCAATCCCATGGTACTCTTACAAGCTCCGGCCCCTCCAAGTCCCGCCTAGAGGCTGAAAAAGAAGAGGACCCTGGAAATAGACATCAGATGGATGGGGGTCTGATGATCTGCAGTACTTGCGGAGAGAGTTTTGCCAAGAAGCAGGACATGCTTTCCCATCAGCTCATACACAATAAAGCACAGGCAGATGATGCTAAACACATGCCTATGGACAATAGTAATGGAACTAGGCACAAAGAGGAGGCGGACAGCCGCATCTATGGAGATTGTGATATATTTTGCACCAGTTACCATCATCCTGAGACCCATCAATGTACAACAAATGGGAAAAGTGTATCTGTAAACGGTGTTGAAAAAAATGAAATGGGTGGCTCTGTCAACGGTAAAGAATTAGGACACCTGAAAGAGAATTTAAACAATGGGGATTGCCAGTACAAGTGTGATCAGTGTGGAAGAGCATACAGACATGCTGGCTCCCTTCTCAACCATAAAAAGTCCCACAAAACTGGAGTGTTCCGCTGCATGGTTTGCCAGAAGCGCTTCTACAATCTACTGGCTCTTAAGAACCATCAGAGGACCCACTTTGATGTTAAGAGGTAATTTCTAAACCTGATTGATAACAGAGAAATATTCTATTCTACTGATAAGTATCCATGTAATTTGACATATCAAGTAAATAAACAGAGAAACTCTAGTGTATTAAACATGCGGGAGATGCAATTAATTGTAATATTACATTTGAAGGTTTAGGTTATTGCACTGTTACCGTGCTCTAACAGCTAACATTTTTCAATGAAGAGTTACCCAGTGCTTGTAAACTAATCCAAGGATGTACTGCTTGTACAATTGGTTTTGTCTACATTCAATACTCTAAATTGAAAATGTTCATTGGTAACACAAGTTCGGAGCACAACATACAATCCAAGAGCACCAGAAGATGCATCTTTTTTTTTTAATTGATTGAGATATAGCATATTAATTCTAGCTACTTTTGAAGATGTTTATTATAAAAAGCTAACATGTCATTGAAATTGCAGTCATTTGTGGAATATTCGTTTTCTTCATTGTGTTAAAGCACTACCTATTGAGATGCAATTCCATTGACATTTGTACATCGTCTCTTTTAAGAGCGACATGCAATAGATCACGCATTCATTCATTGCTATAATCATTGATCTTCTAAAGAAGCTATCCCTTTTCCTTTCTTTATGTGCCCCCAAATGTTTAGATATACTGGTAAAGTAACCAGGTTGTTGGTGTAAACAAATGCCTGTGAGGGGCCTAAAAACAATCTTTTTGGTCCACCAGCCACTTTTGCAGGTAGATGGAAAAAAATCTTACCAGCCAATAGTGTTTATCGCCATAACACTGAAAGCCACACACAGTTTCCTCGGGTTTGTTT